>NW_020175528.1:988070-1035461 GCF_003031525.2 Neophocaena asiaeorientalis asiaeorientalis
TTTTTTTTTTTTTTTTTTTTTTTTTTGCCTTCTCTCCTACTCCTTGACTTCAGAGGGCTGTGTGCTATATCCAGAGGACTGGCAGGGTTAATGATGGGAATGCACGTTGCTTTTTGCACTGGGGTTTACTTATTGAGAAACTGTCCGGTGGGCCATGCTTCTAGGCTTTGCTTTGCAGGTGGCAGGCAGAGTCTCGGAAATGCATCCTGGAACTGCATGTGTCTCTATTCTGCCTCATTTCTGGGATCAGAATGAGTTAGGTTCACCTTGGATTTTAAGATCCTCCAGAACTTGACCTCTGTTTACTTCTCCAAGCCCCTCACAACAGTTCTAATGCTTCTACACAACCTGCTCCAAGTGGAGAGGTGGCTTCCTTGTCCCTCTCATACCCCACATGCGTGACTGCTTTCAAGCCTTGTTACCATCCCCTTTCTGGGGTGCTCTTGTTGCTTTCCTGTACTACTTCCAATCGTTTAAATTGATCCATGAACCTTCTCATGATCTACCATAGATTCCTACTTATTACTCATTCTGGGGCTTGACCTTTGCCAGGGGCTATGTTAGGTGCTGGAGATATGAGGGAGAATTGAACATGGTCCCTGGTTGCAGTGAACTTACATCCAGGCTGTACCTTTGACACATTCCCCATGTTTGTCTCAGTAGCAAGCACAGGGCTTGCCATCAGGAACATGCAGAAAATGTGCTTACTCTTCAAATCGGTGTAGCCATAGACAGCATTTGCATTTACACCCCAGGGCCTTTGCACATGCTATTTCCTCTTCTTTGGACTACTAAACTCCATTAGGTTTTAGCTGAAATGTTACTTCCCCATGGAATCCTTTTAATCACTGAACACTATGTCGGGGTCATATTTATAAGCACTCGTGAGTTGAACTCTTACGTCATAGAATTTATCACAGTTTTTACTTATCTGCTTGCATGGTGATTTGACTATTTTCTGTCTTCTTTTCAATATTGTAAGTTCTGCGGTAAAGGTGATCTAATTTGTTCACTACTCTATGCCCAGGACCTGGCACAGTGGTAAATCCACTATGTTGCTGTTCAATTAATCTGTATCAAATAAACGGCAGAAAAGATAGATGGATGGATGAATGGTTAGATCAATGAATGATTGAAAGAATAAAACCAGGCCTTCCCAAACAGCAACCCTGGCCATTCAGAGACATCTGAATGGCAGATATCTGCCCTTCTTTTCCCCTCCTACCATGATTTATCCCTCCAATCTTTCATCACCCTTGGACCCCTTGATCCTGAGTGTCTTTGTATTTCCAGGGGCAGACCCAGGTTCTTGTGTTCAGTGGCATATGGTGAGTCTGTGTTTTCAGTGTAGGGTTTTTAGCCCAGCTGTCCTCCGGAGTCCTCACTCAGTACAGAGATGCTACCCAGTTCTAGTGGTAACACTGCCTAAGAGGCATCTGTGGGCAGGACACAGCCAGGGTGAAGAACAGGAGGAAGAATGTCAACATCTATGTGTCCTAAGCTCAGCGACCTTCCTTCCTCCCTTCCTTCTTTCCTTTCTTATGAACTTTGATCCTCTGCTTCCATTCAGTACTCATCAAAGGTGAACTCAGTACTTACATTTTTGATGAGACACATAAACTAGAGATTGATAGGAAACATTCTTCATTAACTTTAGAAAGTTCTTACCAAAGAGAAGTAATAGGTTCTCTTGGTCTGGGACTGTAGATGTTTCCTGATGTTGTACACAACCCCAGAGGAATGGGAGGCCAAATCCCAAGGAGTCAACATCTCTACTATGTTCTTTGCCTTTCTTATGGCAAACTGGACACATGTGCATCTCCCATCTGCCTTCTGAGAGGCACCAACACATGTTTGCAGCATACCACCCTGTGTTGGTGACCTAAAGACGGAGAAGTATGTGTATGGGATCACATATTAAATAAATAAGGGCATCCTCCTTTCTTACCAGCCCAAGAAGTGGCTGGAGTACCAGGCGGGGAATGGGAAGATGAAGTTCCTGTTCAGTGAAGCCTCTAACCAGCTGCGTGAGTTCTGGCAAGTCCTTTAACATCCGTGGGTTTTCACTGAGGTGAGGAGGAGGGGTGTGTATGGGTGAATATTCATTCATTCATACGTATTCCAGCTGCCTGACAAAATCTAATTTCCTGCAGCAGCTGAGAGTCTGCCAACGTCTGTCAGAAACCGAGCCTACAGACAACTGTAATAGGATATGCTGCTGTCTTATGGTTATTTTACCAAATTCACAGGTTCAAGGAGACAATAGTTGAAGGTTCTCTGATTACTACACAGTGCAGGGCACACTCATGTAGGATACAGTCTGTTGCTGAACTTGAGCAGGTTCCAGAAGCAGAGATTCTAGGGGCTTGGGGGAAGCCTAGAGGCAGTCCTCCCATCAGACCCTTGAATCCTCTCTCCAGCCTCTGCGATAAGTGTTTTCCATCCCTGCCTAACCCCTTCCAATGACAGGGAATGCAGTGCCCTCCTAATGAAGCCCTGTTGCTCTTTGAATTAGGACTCAACCACCCTCTTTGTACATGTGAATGGAAGTGTGTATATGTGAGCGTGAGTGTGATGATACATTTTGTGTAATTCATGAGTTTGTTTCCAATGTGTGTGGCTGAATCTCCCACCATTTGCTCCCCACAACAATGCCAAAGAGAAACAGAATATCTCTAGGATTGTCAGGTATTTGGGATTCTTGCAACCTCTCCCCGCCAGTACAGTTAATCAAGGGTCGATTCTGTTGGCAACTGTTATGCGTTACTCATCCAGGGTCTCTGTGGACACCTCATTTCCTGCCTTCTGTAAAAGAAATCAACGAACAGATGGGTGTCATTGTTGTGCTGAAAGAAAAATGGTGGATCAGAGCATTTTGTTCCCCTCTTTGCACAGGGAGCGTTTTCCTGCCAGCAACTGGGAAGCATCACGGTCTCCTAGGCACAGTCCTTCTGATCAGCATTAGATCCACTTACTTTCCTTGTTATATCTCTGCAGGTAGGACTGTGGTATGAGCTGATATTCGACACACTAGGTACATTGCTCACCATGCCACCTCCTGGGGCCACCCTGGCCTTGAAGTGGGGAGGGGTCAGTTGGGCTGTACGTATCTTTCATGAGAATGCACGTCCTGTGGGGTCAACTACTCTGCCCAGAGAGTGGACATGACCAATGATCTGTGGCTGGGTGCTGGGGTCTGTCTGATGAGAGACACAGGTGCCACTTTGATACACCTGGCTCTCAGCATCCTGACTCTGCTTCCTCTTGTGCTCCTCCCTCCATTGCTGCCCCAGGATCTCACACAAGTCTGGGTGGATATAGGCTTAATAGAACTACATCTAGAGACTGAAAACTTGGCCCCTGTGGACACCCTAGGATTTATACCTTCAGAGGAGGTTTTGAACTACGATCTCCTTTGTGACTCAGTTGTGTACTTGCCAGATTCTGTGCTTTAGCCCTTTGTACAAGTCCTTGGTCAATCACGTTGCATAGAGCCAGCTAAAGTACAGCTCATTTGGGGTAACTCCTGGAGAGCCCCTCAGATGAGCATTGACCCATGAGTGAGACGTATGAAATTATTAGATGTGTTCAGCCAACTGCAAATCTCTCTTGGGGCTTTTCCCCCACCTAATTCATAAGACTTTCATAATAGACTTTGCTGACTACCCTGTGGACATTTGAACATGTTATAACAATGGCAGAAATGGGAAAGGGATTTCCTCTGGTGTGACTATGCCTACAGGTTAGGTGTGGTCCCTCTGAAGTATTATTATCTTGAGAAGAATGTTGGGGCTGTATCTCTGTTCAGTGACAATGAATGCTGGGATCGATTAGCAATGTCTGCTATGGGAACGTGGTAGCAGAGTAGTAGTGTGTTTGCTGGGTTTAGGGTAATGCATGGAACACGGGCTCTGGAGCTGCACTTCTTCAGTTCAGATCCTACCTCTGATACTTCCTATAGTTGTATGATCTTAGGCAAATTACTTAAACCCTCTGTGCCTCAGTATCTTCAACTGTAAATTGAAGATACTGATAGTACCTACTACCTCACTGGGGTTTCCTGTGGATTGAATCAAACGTATAAAGTGCTTAGAATGGTTCCTGGGCACATGGTAAATGCAACATAAGTACTTGCTATTATTGTAATTATTAATGCATATCCCTGACCATCAATCCAGTAAAAAATTAAGGTTAACCTGATGTATTTGTCATTAATAAGTCCATTTGGGGTCCTCAGGATTACTGTTTTGTTTTTTAAGAGCTTATAAATAATCTAAGATGTTTTCTACAATTTTCTTGGGCATCACTGTGTATCTTATGACAAGTAGTTTTGGATTCATGCTTTCTCATTTCTTAAAAAATAAGACTTTTACCATTGCCTGATCTTTAGGCATTGCTCTCATTCCACGTTATTGCACAGCTGTCTTTGACAAATCCTGGCGATGTATTAGGTGTCACTGTGTACCACACATGGTTCTAAGAGCTTCTCTTTCACTGTCTCAGTTACTCTTCACAACAGCCTTTTCAGGTTGGAACTGTGATCGTCTCCATTTCACAAATGGCTTAGAGATTTTTAAATATAGCTATGGTTTATGGAACTCCAATACCTTGCCCATGATTGCTCAGCTGGCAAATGGCGGAACCTGAATTCAAACCCAGATCAATGGCTCATTTGAAAGGCGATTTGAAGACCTTTTGTCTGGTGGAGAAGGTTTTTAAATGGAGGGAAGAGGATCCCAGCTGATATCTGAGACAGGATTTGGGAGCTGGGGTAAAGTACTGGATCAGGAACCAGTGTCATTAAAGACCAAGCAGATAGGAGTTGTGATATGCCCATTTTACCTTTGTTGAGTTTAAGGGAAGGAGGTAGAAAGAACATCTGATTAAGATTAGATTAAGTTTCCTCAGTAGGTCATTGAGATTAAGACAGAGTCCAGGTAGACGGATGGTCAAGGATCAGGCAAATAAGCCAATTAATGATTAAAAATATGAATTGTGGCCATGCTTTTAATTGAATTTATATATTTAATATCCTAGGTAAATTTATAATATCCCCTGCCTTTATAGGTGTCTCTTAGGGTCCTTCATTGGAAGAGTCCACTTTTCTACCTGCCAGAATCAATCTCTCAGCATGAGTCCACCCTTCTACCCATCCTAGACTTCCCTGAGCTGGGTCGTTGCATTGTGGATAAAGAGGTGAATAAGATAGACCCATGTGTTTGAGGAATGTACTTTCAAAGTTAAGTAAAGAAAATAAAAAAGTAAACACACCTGCACAGTAAATTGAGGCTTATATAGAGACCATCATTAATTTCTGTAGGGGTCCCCAAAAGAAATACCTAACCCAACCAGAGATGGGAGAAGAAAGTCACCGAAGGCTTCTCAGAAAAGGTGAGTTTTGAGTTAACCAGGTTAGGTAAGTTCTTCGTAGGTGGCAAGACAGGGAGATATGGTAATGTGTGAAATATTTGGAAACTTCAAAATGTTGGCATGGCTTGAGTGTAAGGTGCAAGAATGGCGGGACCACGGGGCAGGACTCAGGCCATATCCCTATGGGTCTCAGAGTCCAGCTTAAGGAGTATGGATTTTAAGGTATTTGCAGCTACAGATCTCTGTGGTTTGGATGAAAGGATGAAGGTAGGAGAGTTACATTTCTCGTCAGCCCTTCATTATGCTGACATCTCGGATTCATTGGGTTTTTTTGTGGCCCGTTATTCTTTTCCCCCTAAGAAAACCGATGCAAATGCAATAAGATTAAAATAAGATTTAGAACACTTTTATCACAGAAGAGATAGTGCTATCATAAACGTCTCTGTCCCACAGGCAACATTTGCTATGAATAGTGGAAGATTTAACAGATGCCCACTATCTGAGAATGGGATTTGTTCTGATAATGGCCAGACAATGAGTTCCAGACACAGTTTATAATCCAGAGTCTCCTTTATTCTTGTACAGAACACATAGAACAAGGTTGACTTTTATGTGACACCTGGTCATGCCATAACTTGTTGGGGGAGACATTTTTTCTGAAAGTTTTATATTTTTAATCTAGAATATAGCTGAGCCCACAACCCCACCCCATTTCACATTTATGTCCACCAAGTCTACACCGACATTCAAGGTAATTTGAACTGACCTTCACAGAATTATAACTGCAGAAAAACAAAGGAAGCCAGCTCTCCACAGCAGCTGTCACTTGGCCCCTTCCTATCACTCCCCCAACCCCAGATCTTCTACCCGAATCTGAAGTGTCAGGGAGACCTTCAATACCAGGAAGATGTGGCCCACCACAGTGGATGTGGTGACATCATATATCATCCCTGGGGCTCTTCCTGGGCTGCTGGAGAGGCCCTCACAGCTTGTAGTAGGTTATCTGAGGCAAGACCCACAAACAGGATTTCATTGGCGCTTGATGCATTCTCCTTATTTTCTAAGCCTTTTTAGTCTGGTCCTGGCTTCCTGAGACCCGTCATCATAGAGGCTAAGCCTCCTCATGTACCACTCAGCCTGAACTCAGTTACACAAGCTGGCTGAGCCCTGGTCCCCGCTCACCCCCTCACCTCCTTTTCCACTTGCTCAGACCTCTTTGGAGTCTTACTTGGGGGCTTGTTTTCCTACATATGGCCTTGTGCACCCTTCAGAAATCAAGCATGGTCCTTCTGCTCTTTTGGGGTTGCCCTCTGGCTTCCTTTCTTGGCCAAGGTTCAGATTTGACCTTGGACTTTTTGGTCTCTGAGTGCCCTGGTTAAACACTTAGGTGGTTCCCCTCAGTGCAGGCCCTCAAGTCTAGGCCCCAACCCTGGCATCTGCAGGAGGGCACTGTCCCAGGACAGCCCTCTGATGTGCCCAATGGAGAACAGAATGTATCTGTTCACCAGGCTCTAAACACCCAAGAAATTGAGAGAGAAATGAAGCCCTGGGTGTTCAAGGCCATCCCATTTTGGTGGTCTTCCTTTTCAGCTTCTTTATATCCATCAATCTGCTCCATCCAGGAGGAGAACACATGGCGCGCCTCAGCCTGTTGCAACGTCACGCTGGCCTCTGCCGCCACAGGCTAGCCCCCCATTCCGTACCCCTCCATCCCCCCCGGCCTGAGTGAGCCAGAGCCCCCTAATCAGCGGATCCTTTTACCCCCTCCTGTCTGGGTGAAGAACAGATGCCAGAGAGCAACCTACACGCAGAGACGGGGCCAGATCCAAAGCTGAACCCCAGGAGCTGTGCGAACAAAGAAGAGAAAGGGAAATATCTCCCAGCAGCCTCAGGAGCAGCGGATTAAATCTCCACAATCAACTTGATGTACACTACATCTGTGGAATACATGAATAGACAACAAATCATCCCCAAGTTGAGGTGGTGGACTTTTGGGAGTAACTGTAGACTTGGGGTTTGCTGTATGTGATTGACTAGTTTCTGATTTATATGTTTACTTACTTTAACTCTCAGCACTTGTTATCATTGGTGGATTTGTTTATTAGTTTGGTTGCTCTCTTCCTTTTTAAAAATTTTTATTACTTTTTTATTTTAATAATATTTTTTATTTTAATAACTTTATTATTTTATTTTATTTTTTCTTTTCTTTCTTTCTTCTTTTTTTTTCTTTCCCTTTATTCTGAGGCATGTGGGTGACAGGGTCTTGGTGCTCTGGGCAAGTATCAGGCCTGAGCCATGGAGGTGAGCGAGCCACGTTCAAGACATTGGACCACCAGAGCCCTCCCAGCCCCACGTAATACCAGTCAGCAAGAGCTCTCCCAGAGATCTCCGTCTCAACACTAAGACCCAGCTCCACTCAATGACCAGCAAGCTCCAGTGCTGGAAACCCCATGCGAAACAACTAGCAAGGCAGAAATACAACCCCACCCATTAGCAGAGAGGCTGCCTAAAATCATGCCAAGTTCACAGACACCCCAAAACACACCACTGGACTCGGTCCTGCCTAAAAGAAAGACAAGATCCAGCCTCATCCACTAGAACACAGGCACCAGTCCCCTCCACCAGGAAGCCTACACAAGCCACTGAACCAACCTTACCCACTGGGAGCAGAAACCCAAAACAACGGGAACTACGAACCTGCAGCCTGCAAAAAGGAGACCCCAAACAGAGTAAGTTAAGCAAACTGAGAAGACAGAGAAATATGCAGCAGATGAAGGAGCAAGGTAAAAACCAACCAGACCAAATAAGTGAAGAAGGAAAAGGCAGTCTACCTGAAAAAGAATTCAGAGTAATGATAGTGAAGATGATCCAAAATCTTGGAAATAGAATGGAGAAAATACAAGAAACATTTAACAAGGGCCTAGAAGAAATAAAAAGCAAACAAACAATATGAACAACACAATAAATGAAATTAAAAATTCTCTAGAAGGAATCAGTAGCAGAATCACTGAGGCAGAATAGCAGATAAGTGACCTGGAAGATAAAATAGTGGAAATAACTACCAGAGAGCAGAATAAAGAAAAAGAATGAAAAGAATTGAGGACGTCTCAGAGACCTCTGGGACAACATTAAATGCACCAATATTCAAATTATAGGGGTCCCAGAAGAAGACGAGGAAAAGAAAGGGACTGAGAAAATATTTGAAGAGATTATAGTTGAAAAATTCCCAAATATGGGAAAGGAAATAGTCAAACAAGTCCAGGAAGCTCAGAGAGTCCCATACAGGATAAATCCAAGGAGAAACACGCCAAGACACATATTAATCAAACTATCATAAATTAAATACAAAGAAAAAATATTAAAAGCAGCAAGGGAAAAACAACAAATAACATACAAGGGAATCCCCATAAGGTTAACAGCTGATCTTTCATCAGAAACTCTGCAAGCCAGAAGAGAGTGGCAAGACATATTTAGAGTGATGAAAGGGAAAAAATCTACAACCAACATTACTCTGCCCAGCAAGTATCTCATTCAGATTCGACAGAGAAATTAAAACATTTACAGACAAGCAAAAGCTAAGAGAATTCAGCACCACCAAACCAGCTTTACAACAAATGCTAAAGGAACTTCTCTAGGCAGGAAACACAAGAGAAGGAAAAGACCTACAATAACAAACCCAAAACAATTAAGAAAATGGTAATAGGAACATACACATCTGTAATTACCTTAAACGTAAATAGATTAAATACTCCAACCAAAAGACAGAGACTGGCTGCATGGATATAAAAACAAGACCTGTATATATGCTGTCTACAAAAGACCCACTTCAGACCTAGGGACACATACAGACTGAAAGTGAGGGGATGGAAAAAGATATTCTATGTAAGTGGAAATCAAAATAAAGCTGGAGTAGTAATCAAAATTAACTTTAAAATAAAGACTATTACAAGAGACAAAGAAGGACACTACATAATGATCAAGGGATCAATCCAAGAAGAAGATATAACAATTATTAACATTTATGGACGCAACATAGGAGCACCTCAGTACATAAGGCAAATGCTAACAGCCATAAAAGGGGAAATCGACAGTAACATAATAATATTAGGGGACTTTAACACCACACTTTCACCAATGGATAGATAACCAAAATGAAAATAAATACAGAAACACAAGCTTTAAATGACACATTACACAAGATGGACTTAACTGATATTTATAGGACATGCCATCCAAAAACAACAGAATACACTTTCTTCTCAAGTGCTCATGGAACATTCTCCAGGATAGATCATATCTTGGCTCACAAATAAAACCTTGGTAAATTTAAGAAAATTGAACTCACATCAAGTGTCTTTTCCGACCACAATGCTATGAGACTAGATATCGATTACAGGAAAAAACTGCAAAAAATACAAACACATGAAAGCTAAATAATACGCTACTAAATAACTAAGAGATCACTGAAGAAATCAAAGAGGAAATAAAAAAAAAACCTGGAAACAAATGACAATGAAAACACGATGACCCAAAACCTATGGGATGCAGCAAAAGCACTTCTAAGTGAGAAGTTTATAGCAATACAACCCTACCTCAAGAAACAAGAAGAGTCTCAAAAAAAAAACCTAACCTTACACCTAAAGTAATTAGAGAAAGAAGAACAAAAAAAACCAAAGTTAGCAGAAGGAAAGAAATAAAGATAAGAGCAGAAATAAATGGAAAAGAAATGAAGGAAACGATAGCAAAGATCAATAAAACTAAAACCTGGGTCTTTGAGAAGGTAAACAAAATTGATAAACCATTAGACAGACTCATCAAGAAAAAAAGGGAGAAGACTCAAATCAACAGAATTAGAAATGAAAAAGGAGAAGTAATAACTGACACTGCAGAAATACAAAGGATCATGAGACATTACTACAAGCAACTATATGCCAGTAAAATGGACAACCTGGAAGAAATGGACAAATTCTTAGAAAAGCACAACCTTCCAGGACTGAACCAGGAGGAAATAGAAAATAGAAACAGACCAATCACAAGCAGTGAAATTGAAACTGTGATTAAAAATCTTCCAACAAACAAAAGCCCAGGACCAGATGGATTCATAGGCAAATTCTATCAAAAATTTAGAGAGGTGCTAACATCTCCTTCTCAAACTCTTCCAAAATATAGCAGAGGGAGAAACACACCCAAACTCATTCTACGAGGTCACCATCACCCTGATACCAAAATCAGACAAATATGTTACAAGAAAAGAAGGCTACAGGCCAATATCACCGATGAACTTAGATGCAAAAGTCCACAACAAAATACTAGCAAACAGTTTTCAGCAGCACATTAAAAGGATCATACCCCATGATCAAGTGGGGTTTATCCCAGGAATGGAAGGATTCTTCAATATACACAAATCAATCAGTGTGATATACCATGTTAACAAGCTGAAGGATAAAAACCATATGATCATCTCAATAGATGCAGAAAAACCTTTCAACAAAATTCAACACCCATTTATGATAATAACTCTCCAGAAAGTAGGCATAGCGGGAACTTACCTCAACAAAATAAAGGCCATATATGACAAAGCCACAGCCAACATCATTCTCAATGTTGAAAAACTGAAACCATTCTTGCTAAGATCAGGAACAAGAAAAGGTTGCCCACTCTCACCACTAATATTCAACATAGTTTTGAAAGTTTTAGCCCCAGCAATCAAAGATGAAAAAGAAATAAAAGGAATCCAAATTGGAAAAGAAGAAGTAAAACTCTCACTGCTTGCAGATGACATGATACTATACGTAGAGAACCCTAAAGACTCTACCAGAAAACTACTAGAGCTAATCAATGAATTTGGTAAAGTTGCAGGATACAAAATTAATGCACAGAAATACCTTTCATTCCTACACACTAAAGATGAAAAATCTGAAAGAGAAATAAGGAAACACTCCCATTTACCATTGCAGCAAAAAGAATAATTTACCTAGGAATAAACCTACCTAAGGAGACAAAAGACCTGTATGCAGAAAACTATAAGACACTGATGAAAGAAATTAAAGATGACACAAACAGATGGAGAGATATACCATGTTCTTGGATTGGAAGAATCAACATTATGAAAATTACTATAACACCAAACGCAATCTACAGATTCAGTGCAATCCCTATCAAACTACCACTGACATTTTTCACAGGGCTAGAACAAAAAAATTTCACAATTTGTGTGGAAACACAAAAGACCCCAAAGAGCCAAAGCATTATTGAGAAAGAAAAACAGAACTGGAGGAATCAGGCTCCCTGACTTCAGACTATACCACAAGGCTATAGTAATCAAGACAGTATGGCACTGACACAAAAACAGAAATATAGATCAATGGAACAGGATAGAACGCCCAGAGATAAACCCATGCACTATGCTCACCTGATCTTTGATAATGGATGTAAGAATATACAATGGAGAAAAGACAGCCTCTTCAATAATTGGTGCTGGGAAAACTGGACAGTTACATGTAACAGAATGAAATTAGAACATTCCCTGCCACCATACACAAAAATAAACTCAAAATGGATTAAAGACCTAAATGTAAGGCCAGACACTATCAAACTCTTAGAGGAAAACATAGGCAGAATACTCTATGACAGAAATCACAGCAAGATCCTTTTTGACCCACCTTCTAGAGAAAGGGAAATAAAAACAAAAATAAACAAATGGGACCTAATGAAACTTGAAAGCTTTTGCACAGCAAAGGAAACCATAAATAAGAAGAAAAGACAACCCTAAGAATGGGAGAAAATATTTGCAAGCAAAGCAACTGACAAAGGATTAATCTCCAAAATTTACAAGCAGCTCATGCAGCTCAATATCAAAAAAAGCAAACAACCCAATGCAAAAATGGGCAGAAGACCTAAATAGACATTTCCCCAAAGAAGGTATACAGATTGCCAACAAACACATGAAAGGATGCTCAACATCACTAACCATTAGAGAAGTGAAATCAAAACTGCAATGAGGTATCACCTCACACCAGTCAGAATGGCCATCATCAAAAAATCTAGAAACAATAAATGCTGGAGAGGGTGTGGAGAAATGGGAACCCTCTTGCACTGTTGGTGAGAATGTGAATTGATACAGCCACTATGGAGAACAGTATGGAGGTTCCTTAAAAAACTACAAATAGAACTATAATGACACAGCCATTCCACTACTGGGCATATACCCTGAGAAAACCATAATTCAAAAAGAGTCATGTACCGCAGTGTTCACTGCATCACTATTTACAATAGCCAGGACATGGAAGCAACCTAAGTGTCCATCTACACATGAATGGATAAAGAAGATGTGGCATATTTGTATGATGGAATATTACTTAGCCATAAAAAGAAACGAAATTGAGTTATTTGGAGTGATGTGGATGGACCTAGAGTCTGTCATACAGAGTGAAGTAAGTCAGAATGAGAAAAACACATACCGTATGTAACACATAAATATGGAATCTGAAAAAGAAAATGGTTCTGAAGAACCTAGGGGCAGGACAGGAATAAATACGCAGACGTAGGTAATGGACTTGAGGACACGGGGAGAGGGAAGGGTAAGCTGGGACAAAGTGAGAGAGTGGCACTGACATATATACATCAGCAATTGTAAAATAGATAGTTAGTGGGAAGCGGGTGCATAACACAGGGAGATCAGCTCTGAACTTTGTGACCACCTAGAGGGGTGGGATAGGGAGGGTGGGAGGGAGGTTCAAGAGGGATGGGATATGAGGATATATGTATACGTATAGCTGATTCACTTTGTTATACAGCAGAAACTAACACAACATTGTAAAGCAATTATACTCCAATAAAGATGTTAAAAAAAAAATCTGCTCCATCCAGGGTCAATGAGAAAAAACAGGGACATTATCAAAGAATGCGCAAATGCAGGTCAAATGCTTCCTGGTCTCTAGCATAGTGTCAGGAGATATGAGGGAAGAGTGAGTTCAAGTTCTGACACCTTTTCTCTGGTAACTTAAGTCCTACTGGAGAGACAGCACAAACACACAGACCCATAAGTAGGCAACAGTGGATTCTCATGGGAGGAGAACGCTAGACCAGCAGAGAAGTCTTCCTGAAGGATGTCTGGATGAATGTGACCCTTGAAGGAAAGAGCAAACTTAGCCTAGGGAGAGGGGCAAGTTCTGAAGGGGGAAATTCAGGCTCTGAGGCAGGCTCAACATAATATGGGTAAGAAAGACAGGAAAGGAGGTGGGGCAGTAGAGAATGCTGGTCGGGGAGATGGAACAGAGCTTTGTGGTAGGAAGTTGGAGGCCCTCATTTGCCAGGTTGAGAGTGTGAACTATTGGGGAGCATTGAAGGATGCAGGCCGAGTAAGCTGATGGAAGAATCTTTGTGATGCTGGGCTCTTCCTGGTGTGATGTGCCGGGCTGGGTGGAGTAGGGCTCCCTTTTCAGCTGTGGTGCCTTGAGCAAGTTTTTGCCTCAGAGCCAGTCACTGTTTCTTGATTTTAAAGGTGGGCTGATGACAGCGATCCCCTGAGGCAGTTGTGGGGATTGCTATGGACAAACACCAGGTACAGCATGGTGCAGAACAGGTAATGCTCCATAAACACTGGGCATGAGATAGGCTGTGTGCAGAGTGCCTATGAGGGACCAGACAGACCCAGGGCATGGCCAGGTCGGGTTGAAGAACACACCTTCATCACGTGACCAGATCAGAAGCTCTTTCGTTTGAAAAAAGTGATGCAAAATCTAGAGACAAAAGGAAATCTAAACGAAGATGTGGTGTGTATCCACATATACAATGGGATATCACTCAGCCATAAAAAAGAATGAAATGATGCCATTTGCAGCAACGTGAATGAACCTAGACATCCTCATACTAAGTGAAGTCAGACAGAGAAAGACAAATACCATATGATATCACTTGTATGTGGATTCTCAAAAATAGTACAAATGAATTTATTTACAACAGAAACAGACTCACAGATACAGAAAATAAATTTATGGTTACGAAAGGGGAAACGGGGTGAGGGAGGGATAAATTAGGAGTTTTGGATTAGCAGATACAAACTATTGGGTTGGCCAAAACGTTCATTTGGGTTTTTCTGAAAGTTTTGACCAACCCAATACTATGTATAAAATAGATAAACAAGTCCTATTGTATAGCACAGAGAAGTATACTATATTCAATATCTTGCAATAAACCATAATGGAAAAGAATATGAAAAGAATATATCTATATATATATATAACTGAATCACTTTGCTGTACATCTGAAACTAACACAACATTGTAAATCTACTATAGTTCAATACAAAATAAAAATAATTTTGTTTTTTAAATTAAAGAAGGAAATGTACTCCTTGACTGTAGTCTCAGGAGGCTGGCTTCCCAGGAGCTGTGCCAGTGAACAGGTTTTCCCCAGTTTCACCTGCTGGCTGTGTCAGCTCCCAGCTGTCCTTGGGGGAAGGAATTCTTGGTAAACATCCTGCCCTGCCTGGGTGGTAAGTGACAATCAGAGAAAGAAACTGAGAGCATTTCATTTCCAAAATCTGTTTACAGTTTGAAGACATTTCAAAATGTTTCTGGTGACTTGCTGCACTTCCCTATGAAATCATTTTCCTAAATCACTCTGTAAATGAAAACATCTTCGTCACTTTTTGTCGTTGAAATGTAACACACATGGGCCATCCGCGACTCCAGGCCTTCTGTGGTTCCTGGGAGCCAAGCACAAAGGAAAATATCAAAAGGAAAAATATCCCACAAGAGATTCTGTTGATGATGCGCTTAAAAGTTCCACTGTGTGCTTCTGAAGAACCCAGGGGCAGGGCAGGAGTAAAGACGCAGACATAGGGAATGGACTTGAGGACATGGGGAGGGGGAAGGGTAAGCTGGGACGAAGTGAGAGAGTGGCATGGACATATATACCCTACCAAATGTAAAGTAGATAGCTGGTGGGAAGCAGCCACATAGCACAGGGAGATCAGCTCGGTGCTTTGTGAACACCTAGAGGGGTGGGGTAGGGAGGGTGGGAGGGAGACGCAAGAGGGAGGGGATACACGTATACGTATACGTACAGCTGATTCGCTTTGTCATACAGCAGAAACTAACACACCATTGTAAAGCAGTTATACTCCAACAGAGATGTTAGAAAACAAAAATTCCATTGTGTTTTCAAGTTCTGTGATGAACGGGAACAGCAGCCCCTGTTCACCTTTATGCCTCGTTGCACAGTCTTACGATTTCTGTTTGCTTTGTCTGATTTCCTCTATTCATCGTGATGTTCCCAGTCCCAGCACATTGTAGATGCTCAGTAAATATTGGTTAAATAAATAGTGGTGCATTTATTCTAGCCTGGCTGTGCCTCGCTATCACTCACGGGACTTTTAAAGGGAGCACATCCTGGGCTTCCCTCCTGCCCCCTGATCAGCCGAAGCTTCAGGGGGACTGATTCAGAATCCCTGTCGTGGATGAGACTTTGAGGCTCCTGGGAGTGCAGTGTGTGCCTTTCAACCCTCCTGGCCTTATTTAGAAATGTTTAGACCTGAGAAGTGGTCTTGCTGTCCGGTTCGCTGAGGAATCTTCCCAGTACCATTCCCCGGAAACATGCTTTCGGACAAGCTGGGTAGCCCTGCCAGGAAAAACGTGCACCTTGATAAGGATAAGGATGACACCGATGCCGTGTTTTGCTCCGAGCCCTGGGTAGGCAGTAGTGAGTAGTTCCTAGCAAGAAACTGGTGTTCACTTAGCATGTGCTTGGTGTTTACAAACATCATTCCTGTCCTCGTGGCAGGGAACTTAGAGGGAAGTGTCATTGTTTTTGTCATGGGGAATCAAGTCTTCGAGAAGCCGAGGGTCTTGCCTAAGGTCTCAGATCTGGGAGACAGAGTGGGCGCCCAACCCCACCCATCCCCAGCAGATGTCTCCTCCTGGGCCAGTACTTGTGGGCACTGCCATGCTCCAGGCTGGAAGGGTTTGGAAGACAGAGACAGAGATGAGGTCACTTTGCAGAGAGCAGTGGGCTGGGAGTCAGATGACCTATGTCTGAATCCAGCCTCTGTGGCTTCAAGCAAGTTCATGACTACACGAGGGGGTTGCACTGACAGTGAAAGCTCTGCTCGCAGTGAGCTCCCTGCGTGCTTACCATCCTCGGGGATTCAGAGAGGGGACTGAGTACCAGAGAAAAGATAATCCTGAGAGAGCCTCCCCTAGCCCCCCGTCCCCACTCGGCCCCATGTTGTGTCTCTGACCATCCCCTGGGCGGGGTGAGTTGGGTGCTGCCTGGTGGGTGGACATTCTCTGAGCCAGCTGGTCAGGGGGCCAAGGACCAGGAACAGGGGATGGGTGGGCGTCACTCTGCCCTTCTGGAGGCCACCAGCTCCATCAGTTCTTCCCCACGGTGTGTCTGCACCATCTGGACTCCTGGGACGATTTAAGCCCTTTGTTACCGAAGGTGTTCAGATGGGAGCTACAGAACTGGAGAGAGAGGGAGAATGGATAAAGGCCAGGCTACAGGCCTATTCTGCTACCTGACTCTTTCAACCATGGCCCAGCCAGGCTTCCTCAGGTGAGGGGAGCATGGCCATTGCCCTCTGTGTTGCTCCCTGAACCGTTATTTCACAGGTATTATTATTACTTAAGCCAGAGTCTACTTACAAAGTCGACTAAGTGACAGTTGAAGTAATAAATAATGGTGCCAGGCCAGCCAGCCAGGAGGGGGCCCAGCTCCAGTCCACACCCTCCTTGGCCTGAAGGTGTCCTCTCTGCCTTCCTCCTTGCCAGTTTTCAGTCTTTTAATCTCTCTCCCCCTGCACCCCTGGCCCACTTCTGGCCTCCTTCTCTCTTATCCTCAAATAATGGAGCCCAGTAAAGTTCCCTCTGATCCCTATGGATTGCGCACATTTCATATTCTTGGGTGTTGGGTTTCAGTGTCCCAAGGCCAATGACTGAGGGTCCTCAGAGTGCAGGGTGGGCTCTGACTCAGCGTCCACAGGGTGCGGTAGAGGGGCATAGATCTGGTCATTTTAAAGATGGGCTGGGAAGAAACCGTGGCGATCTTCCACTCTCACTCTCCCCTCGAGAAGTATTTCCTAACGAGCAGTGTGCAAAAGGATTTGGAATGGTGCAGGATGAACATGGCTGATGTATAGTTCTGCACTGATTTCATTGGGTATTAAAACACATGCAATGAACATGTCAAACTATTTCTCAGATGGAAGTAATAATATCTTAAGACAAGGATAACTCATTAGAGTGAGTTGATTCAAAGTCAAGTCAATAATAAGAACAAAGAGCAAATAAAAGCACCAATAGGGCATCCCTGGTGGCGCAGTGGTTAAGAATCCGCCTGCCAATGCAGGAGACACGGGGTCGAGCCCTGATCCGGGAGGATCCCACATGCCGTGGAGCAACTAAGCCCATGCGCCACAACTACTGAGCCTGCGCTCTAGACCCTTTGAGCCACAGCTACTGAAGCCCGCGTGTCTAGAGCACGTGCTCCGCAGCAACAGAAGCCACCGCAATGAGAACCCACGCATAGCAACAAAGACCCAACGCAGCCATAAATAAATTAATTAATTAAAAAAAAAAAGTACCAATAGTGTCCAGATAGGGCAAGAACCCGAGAAGGGAATCTGGGAGGGGCTTAATTGTTGGAGACACTCCCCAGGGGGATCTATAGTAAATGGCCTCACCCCTGAGAGGGTACAGTTCCTTCTGAAACCAGCCCATTTGTTCCATAGGAGAAATTCAAACAATTAACAGAGCTTGGACTGCCTTTTCCATTGCTAATATTCTTGGTATAAGAGAGACACCAGGTCCTAACCCCCAGCACCAAGATAGAGCAGAATCACCTGCTGCATGAACTTGACAGTCACACTTAAAACCTCTTCCTAATCCATTGGGATGGGGAGCGGAGGACCTTGTCCAAGGTCACAGACTCAGGCAGAGTCAGAGTCAAGCATCAAACCCGCGTCTGTAGGACTCCAGAGCCCATGCCCTTTCTCTTCAAACTCTACGAAATCTATGACTTGAATTAAGGGTATTTTAATTTCTCCCCATGCCCTTTGGAAAATAAAATTGACCTTCTATTTTCCTGGGGCTGGCTGGTTCCTTTAACTCTCACAGGCATTTTAATTAGCATCAAGTCCATGTATCCAAGGAAATGAATTTTTATTTCAAATGGTGCAAGAGCTTCTGTGGGGAAGAAAGGAGAAACATATTAGCAAATGAACTGTTCAGCCCTCAAAAGTCTTTTTCTAAACTATAAAGGCAGCATCAAAATTAAGTGACAAAATTAAGCGGCTAGAGTGCTTTGCAGTAGTAATACTATATCCTTCAGTCTGCGACAGCAATGGCAACAAACATTGGAAAAAAGCTACGCCCCCAACAAGGTCTGTGTCCCCAAGTTATACTGTCAAGAATCTCCCTTTGAATATGGAAATTGGCCATGTCCTGAGGTCCTCGTCAGCATACAGTCTTTTCCTTGTGGCAGGTTTCATGTGTAGCATACTAACTCTGCATGAATGATGTTCTAACACATCAGTGATGTGACTGCGACCAGGACTTCAGAGTCATTGCCAGGACCCATGGGACTCTCAATGCCCTCTTGAGGCCTTGAAGTACCTTCAGTTAAGACCCAGACAGATTCTAGAAACTTAAGCAGATTTTATTGACCGTATGAGGCCACCACATTATAGGTGGCAAATGGTGTCTTCAACCCTACAAAAGACTTTCACAAAGATTTTATGGGCTCAATTTCTCTATCCCTTTCCAATTAGTTCTGTCCCCCTCCCAACACCAGACTATAGCTCCTCACATATTAAGGGTATTTGGGTTTGGGAGCAACCGTGGTGGAGAGAATATTAATGGAATACACAGAACTTGCACCATTGCATTTTGTTCTGAAGTTTCTCCGTGAATTACCACCATGCAGGGAGGACGGTCTCTGAAACTGTCTTGTCATGTGGCCCCGCCCCTTATTTCGGTGCTCCAGCGTGCTTGACTGTGCTCCCCAGTGCCCTCAAGCCAAATGTCAAACATGAGAAGTTCTTTAAATCTTACAAATCTCCTGCTAACAGAGACAGTGGGTATGGATGTGGAAGACCAGTGATGGGCAGAACCGGTGGGCTGTTTACAACTATTCCATTCCTGAAAGTGTCAGCTGACAGAGGGCGAGTGACATGCATTTTCTGCCTTACACAATAATTAGCATCAAGCCTTGGCATGATTATTAATAATATTCCACTTCAGCTACAGACACCCTCAATTCTCAGAAAGTGTTTGGACACATTGCTTGGTCTCCTGGTTATGAGTATTGGTCATGCTATACTCAGATTTCTGCAGAAATGGGAGAGGAAAGGTGAGTGGCTGGAAGAGAACATCTGGGGGACAGGGAGCGTGTTAGTGATCAGTGACAAACATCTGTGTCTCTTTAGTGCTATGTGTTTTCCAAGGGCAGCGACAGCTGCTCGAAACCCTGTAAATTAGCTTTAGGACTTGGAAGTAATAGAGCTACAAGCTGGCACCCACACTGTGGGTGAGTGGGCTGCCGTTGATTTGTCTGCGACGGGCTCTTGTGTCTAATGCGCCTGCAGTTGTGTCAAGCTGCTCTCCTAGGAGATAAACCACAATGGGTGGATGAGGAAATTTAAGGACGCTGGTTGAAATTTAGTCAGCTTCTTGGAAAAACAAAAGCGCCTTTCGCAGAGAATAGATTCTAAGGGAAAGTCGTTTCATTTTACCAAATGACTCCAAAGTGTAGTTTCAGAGTTCTCAGACCGTATCATATTTCCTCCTGCCTGCCTTCCTGCTCCCAAAATCTCATTTTCCATCTGGTGGCCAGTGGTTTCCTACTGTCTCCAGCTCCCCGAATAGCTCAGGGCATGACTAATTCTGCTTCTAACTCCTGCCCCTTTGCCTCTCAAGCCAGTGCTATCTAATGAAGATCGTTTCACTTAGAAGTTTCCCAGCTTTCCCAGTAGAAGGTTTCTGATATTCCAATTGACATTAATGGCTTATAGGACATTACATCTCCCCAAAGCTTTTGTGATGTGCCAGAGATTAAATGTCATAGCTGGAAGGGATGGAGCTCTGATGGTAGACCGTGATATTGGTGCTAGGGTGCTGGGAGGGTCTTGTGCAGGAATACATTCCTGGTATTTTGCTCTTTTGCTGAATGACTGGCCCCCGTTCCCATGGCTTCTTCTGGTGATGATTGGTTGTGGGAAGTCTTCTGAGTCGTGACCCAGGACCGTATCAGTTAGGGTCATTAGCCGGTGTATGCTTCAGTACAGGTGGAGATCCATCAAAGCCTCCTTTGAAAATGCCCAGAGATAGATATGGCCCCTGCTGGACATTGGCCAGTGGATCCAGGCTCTTGATTCAGAGTTGCTTCATCTCACAAGGGATCTGTGGTCTCTTGCCTGGACTGGTCTGCTATGCCGTGGGGAAAACAAGAGAAGGCACGGTTCTAATCCTCTTGGACTTGGTGTTCTGTTTGAAGAAGCATGAAATAAGAGGGGCAGTAGGCAGGGGTAAATAGATCCAGCATCTGGGCGCAGGACACAAGGGTTCTATCGCTAACCCTGCGTAGTCTAGTTCCTGGTTAAACTTGGGTGGTCCAACTCCTTTCTCTGAGCCTTGCTTTCTTCATTTATAAGCTGGGAGTTTGGACCAGCTGAGCTCTCAGACTTCTCCCAGCCCTAATGTTGGGTATAATATTATAGGTTTATCATCTCAAATGAATGGACACTTTTTAAGTACCTATAAAGTACCAGGAACTCCAAGTATATTTTTTTCTAATATAAATAACAACTCTGCTATTACATATATTATTACATATGTAATAATGGCAACTTTATTATTTCCTTAACTTTGTACATGAAGATGCCAAGTCTCAGAAAGTTTGGGTGGTTTACTACATGGAGGGGGTTGCACTTTCAGTGAAAGCCACTCCAAACTTTGGGTTTGGGTGGCTTATCCAAGATTACAGAGTGGTTTGGGTGACTTCCTGTCTCCAGGCCTGGAAGTCCTTTCCTCTCTCCAATCCATCCTTAAACTGGAGAGATACACCAACCGTCTGATCTGGACCTTCTGCTTTCCTGCTTAGGAGTTTCTTTGCCCAGCGTTACTGAGGGGCTACTATCTCTCTTGGGATAACTAGCATCATAAAAATGATCATAGCAGCTAATATTATTCAGCCTTTACTATGTGCCCTTAAGCAGCTTACAGTCAAGTTGAGGAGATAAGGCATGCTTATATGAAATATGTAGGTAAAACCACACAAATCATTCAGAACGATATGTAGTTGCACATGTGCTTTCAAATTCTAGAAGAGAAATAGATGGGGTGGGCCAGAGAGCCCACACATACCTCCTCTTGCAACTCTCCTCGATTCCAGTGCAATTACAGGGCTGGAAGGTGCTCTTATTAGAGTTTCCAGATGGGATTCATTGACTGATTTGTGGAGTTGTACATTTTCATTGTCACAGGTGTTGGAGGTTTTCAGGAAGTGATTTACGATCAGGAGATAAAGAATGTAATTATTTCCCCCAAATGCAAACGGCAGCTTTGATTACATTGGATGGGAGTCCTCGTATTTTTGTTCTCTGCCTAAAATACAATGAAACATTATTTCCTGCTATTCCTCTTAGAGAAATGAATTTCCTAAATGCTTAGCACAATGCAGTGATATAAGACACTGGGCAGACTATTTCTGAAAATGACATTGGGAAGATAATATAAACTGAATACATTTGCCTATTCAGCTTAAAGGCCAATAATGGTGAAGAGTGTAGAGAGAAGAAGCAGAGACCAATGGGAAACTTTATTCTATGCAAGTGTGAGAGCCAATGGGAGGTTTCAAGAACTCCACACAGCGAACCACAGAAGGATTGCAGCTTGGTGGATACTGACTTCTGCAAACTCCTGTCATTATTACAACCGCGCTGGGCTTCCACAAATCCAAACTGATATTTTCTACCAACTTCCACAAAGATGGTACAATCCGCAAAGTTAGAATAAGCCTTTTCTGCACCATTAAATTTTAACATTTCACATTTCTGAGTATTTGGCTACTAACACAGCATTACCTTTAATGAGAAATCTCAAAGCTGATTTCTCTCCAACTGTCACTGTTGAATTACTTGATGTTAAATCCTTCAGCAAGACTGAGGGAGAGAGAGAAAGAGCTATAAAGTGACATTAATGATTTAATCAAAATAAGTTTGCCTGGAAATATACAGACACTGCATACTTACTATTTTGAAGGCAGTAAACTTTTTTTTTTTTTTTTTGCTGGAGATTTTATTCATTCCCCTGGCTTTAGAGGCAATCACAAAATACTGAAAAATATGTAATCCTCTTTGGACCTAGTTCACTGTTTTATAGTAGACATGAAGTCCCCTGTTTTTCTCCTATCTGGCTTCCAAACAACTTATTTGATGGCTCTAAGTTACTGAGCTATAGACTCTGTGCTCCCGAAAGTATTATTATTAATTATTACTGTTTTATATTATGCAAAAGCATTAGGAGTTGAGTACCCACTCAGGAGCAGGGGGGAAAGGTGAAATTCACTGGACTGCCATGCCCAAAAGAGCAAACACTTTCCAGCCCAGATCATAAATCTAGGATTAAACCACAGGTTCAAGCCATATTTAGAGGTGAGATCATATGTGAACACTTGAAGCATTAAGAGTCACGTGTTGGGACAATTAGCCAAGTGAGGGGCGTGCCAGATGCCACAGTCCAGAGAAGGACACAAGAATCCGCTGGTCCACACATGGCCCAGACAATCTCATCCAATAGCAACTTTCTCCCCTTGGGCAGATTTTAATGAACAAAAGGGTGAAAGAGTAACTGCTAGCTTTTAAGGAGCTCTGCTGGAAGTCCCCCTAGATTAGTTTCCTAGGGCTGTTGTAACAAATTACCATGAACTTGGTGGCTTAAAACGACTGAGATTTGTTCTCTCACAGCCTGGAGGCTAGAAGTCTGAGATCAAGGTGTCCGTAGGGCTGGGGTCCCTCCAGGCTCCAGAGGACAAGCCTTTCTTGCCTCTTTCAGCTTCTGGAGGCTCCAGGCATTCCCTGGCTTGTGGCTGTATCACTCTCATCTCTGAATCCATCTTCACGTGGCTTTCTCTTCTCCCATGTGCCTCTCCTTGGTGTGTCCTAGTAAGGACACTTGTCATTAGATTTAAGGCCCACTTGGATAATTCAGGATTGTCTCATGTCTAGATCCTTAACTCAGTTACATCAGCGAAGACCCCTTTTCCAGATAAGGTCACATTCACAGGGTCCTAGATGTGGACGTATCTTTGAGGATGTATTCAATCCACTACACCACCAGATTGCTGCTTCCGTCTCAAGGGCAAGAACTGGGTCCCACGCCA
This sequence comes from Neophocaena asiaeorientalis asiaeorientalis, assembly GCF_003031525.2. Lineage (NCBI taxonomy): Eukaryota > Metazoa > Chordata > Mammalia > Artiodactyla > Phocoenidae > Neophocaena > Neophocaena asiaeorientalis. Next base: position 1,011,822 of record NW_020175528.1, read on the forward strand.
TCCCTATCTGCAAAGGAGGGGGCGGGATGCACATTTTTAGCCGTCTAGAGCATTTCTATCATGAATTCCTCTCAGAGTGATGCTGCAGGCTCAGTTACTGCTGACAGAGTAGATGAAACCTGTTTGCCAACCCTGAAGAAAATGGCTGTCTCAGGTTAAGGGGTAAGATGAACACAGGAACAAAAGGTGGGTTGAGGATACTGGGACAGTTTCTTTTGGTTGGGCTCTGGGCCAGCCTGTGGGGAGACGCTGCCGAGGCAGTACCATGATGCTCTTGCCGCTGATCTTTTTGACAGTTGATGATCAGATGTTGCGGAGCCCTGTCTAAAGACTGGCAGTGTCGGACTTTACCCCTCCTCCTGAGAGGTTACACAAAGTGTTTTTCCCTCCTGTCTCCCAAAGAAACATACACATGCAACACACGTTGCGTACACATGCCGAATAACTCTTTCTAAAATCCCACATCACCACCTTCCGTAAATTGCATTTCTTATTATTTTAAAACCATGCAACTTTCATGAACTCCTTTTTGGAAAGCCTTAGCTCTCTTTATTTACCCTAACGACTCCTCTCATCTTTTGCTGTGAACTCATTTCCTTTCTTGACTTGACATGGGGCCTTTTCCTCTTATTTCTCTCCCACCTTCTTGTGATGTGGCAGTGGCTCCCCGCTCAAGGCCCTTGGCTGTCTGTGGGCTGTACTCAGGTATTCAAATGACCATCTGCCACCGGAAGGCAATGCACCTCATCCTCCACTTACTAACTTTCGGCAGTGATCAAGGTGGGCAGCTTTTTCTTAAGCAAAAGAATATGATTTAAAATGTTGCTTTCAATATTCACTTTTAAACTCTAAAGACTAGAAACTATGGGGTCCTCTTAAATTCTCTTTAAAATATGACCCCGTGGGGCTTCCCTGGTGGCGCAGTGGTTGAGAGTCCGCCTGCCGATGCAGGGGACGTGGGTTTGTGCCCCGGTCCGGGAAGATCCCACATGCCGCGGAGCGGCTGGGCCCGTGAGCCATGGCCGCTGAGCCTGCGCGTCCGGAGCCTGAGCTCCGCAACGGGAGAGGCCACAGCAGTGAGAGGCCCGCGTACCGCAAAAAAAAAGAAAAAAAATATATATATATGACCCTGTGATAGGAAAGTAGGAATCTGTGTCACTGAAGGTTTTCCTTTCCTTTTCTTTAATAAAGGTACTTCTGATTACGCAGCCTCCCACGCAGCCCAGTATACCACTGAGGGTCCAGGCTGAGCATGAGGACACGGCCACAGTCCTATTCATGGGCTGGGGATAGTTTCTTGCATACATACAACAGAGGTGGGCTGTGAGGCTTACGATCTAACAAGATAGGAGAGGCATCTTTGGGCCACTCGGTTGCTGTAGAGAGTTGGGAGACTACCATAAACCCTGAAGTGATGCTTCCTGATAGCACCAAGGCCCAAGTGCAATTATAATTACCTTCTGCTCTCACCTTGTGTCCTTGGTGCTCTTAGAGAGGCTGCCAAGACAGTCTTTACTGGGAGCTTTTGTGATGCCCCTTGTGGTCAGGATGTATCACTACAGGCCCTCGTGCGGGCAAAGGGAAAGGCAAGATTGTAGGGAACCTGTTAGGAAGACGGTAGCAGATGTGCAGGGGTCAAACCTGGGTTTCCCTCTTGATGTTGGGCACTACCAGTCACGTGTCCTTGAGCCCTTCTGCCAGTTTTTTTTTTTGGAAAATGGAGCAGCTAATATCTCCTTTATCATTAGGATTTGTATAAGAATCAAACAAGGCAGTGTTCCTGGTATGCAGTAAGTACTCACGGGGTAGGTGTGAGTTTCTATCTCCCACCCTCCCCAGTGGACTTCACTGCCTCATGCTGGCCACAGACTGACCTTGGTTGCCACGTTATCAGTTGATCACCAGACAGCAGTAGTAATATTAACATTAATATCGGTCGTCATTGCATTTGCCGAGCTATTCCACTGTGCCCGTGTACGTGTGCTTTCTCCTGGGGGATGGCCTAGGGATTCAGGCTAGTTCCATCATAGAGCTGTGCCATCTGGAACATGTGGCCAAGGAAGGGAGCAGAATGATGGAAAAGGCACAACTGCTTTAACTGCACTGACCCAGAAGTGACACCACTCAGTTTTGCTCATAGTAATCCATTGGCCAGAACCAGTTCATGTAGCTGTGGCAGCTGGATGGAACGCCTGGAGAAATCCCCTTTTGACAAGATGCTGGTCTGTCCATTTAGCCAAGCCACGGGGATGCTAATTTCTGCATTGCCTTCACACTGCCTGCCGCACCCCCTGCTGCAGAACTGAATGAACGCGCACAGCTGGCCTGCTGTGACTGGGGGAGAGTCAGCCACACCATCCACTGTGAGCTCTCAGGGGAGACAGGAAGCCTCTATTCACAGTGTTCCCTCAACCTCCCATGCCTGCCATAGTGCCTCCAATTCCATCATCACAGGCTCTTCGTAGCGTCATTTAGAGACTGTACGCTTATCTTTCCAACAGCAGCCTGGAGAAGTGAGTTATGCATTCATGTATTTTTCAGGGTCCTTTTGGAGAAAGCGTGTTAGCTGTGATCTCAGGATCCTAGTCACAAGATACCAAATTAAGTCTGAACCAGGAAGTATGCTCAACCATGTCTAGATTGTCAAAAATAAAATACAAAGCAATATTCTGGAGGGGGTGGGGGAGATATTCTTTTCTCTCGTTTTCCATGGCTTTGCTAAATTCTTGGAGAATCACACCCAATGGGACAAGCCTTTATAGAGCACCTACTGTGTACTCAGTCCCAGTTGGGCTCTCAAGGAGTGTTTGAACTAGTTGGGGAGGGAAGATAAAGACAAGAAAAAAGGCTTCACGATACCAGGGCCGTGCAACAACAGAGAACAAAATACCTGCCAGTCCTTGAAAAACTGTGGTGTTCTCATCTTCAGGGAACCGGAGCATGATGGAGGGAGACGGTAGCGGGAACTGCGGAAGCTGAATAGAACTTTATCTTCACCTTGCTCTTATCAGAGAACAAGGAGATGCTTGTTCACAGTAAAGGCTGGTCATCTTAGCCGGAATGGAAGGAACTGTACAGCTTTCATCAGAATATTGCCAACTTGCACAATTCACTCCTGTGCGGTTGTTAAGGACACCTTTCCCCCTGCTGACCGGTTCTATGGCCCCCTTCAAAGGATAACCTGGATTCTTCCAGAGACAGCCCCTCCCTCCTGCCCTCTTCTTTACAGAGCAGCGAGCTAGGGGCACGGGAGAAAGAGAGAAACTCACTGCAGTATTACCACCCACACTTGGAAAGTCATTGTTCTCCAAGTGAGAGCTGCCAGCAGCAGACATTTCTATTCTGTCCCCAGCACAATATGAGAAAAGACCCAGGATTCTTTCTTTGTTGCCAACTAAGCAGTGTCCAGCTGAGAGGAGCCCCCTCTCTTCTTGCTTCCCACCCCAAGCCTGCTGACTTCACAGTAGAGCAGAATTATCTGGGCTGACTTTACATCCTCAGCAACAGTGCAAAGTGTAAAAGTGTAATAATTCTATCTCATACCAAATACCCCTTGATTGACCGCAGAAAGAGTCGCTGTTCATAATTCAGGAAAAACCCAAAGCCAGGATGAAAAAAAGAAGCTGTTGCTGAAACAGAAAACTAAAGGCAAAACCTGAATTTCTGGTGGTAACATGGAAGGAATCTCATTCCAGGGCAAGGACTCGGGGTGGCTTAGAAAGAAGTGTTCTATTCAGGTCTTGAGATAGCTCCAGGTTTAGGTTAAACAGTGACTAATAGCAGTTAAGAATGAGTGAGGGAAGTACCAAGTTTCTTCAGAGGCTTATTTCTTTAAATTCATCCCTCTTGAGATGCATCACCTTTAAATATTTGATCCCTCTGACTTAGCTATTTTACTAAAGTTCCTGACAAAGTGCATTCAGGTGCCTGTTAATAACCATGCTTGTGACCGACCCTGGTTGAATATCTGGTTTTTGTCAAGGTTCATTCCCCGAACTAGCAGAGTTCTAGGAATGAAGGCATCGTATCCTAAGACAGCTCGAAACTCTCTCAACCCTAACATTTAAAGGGCCCACACATGACACACATTTTGGTAACTTTAGTCATAGCTAGTCATGGACGGTAACCTCCGTTCCTCCACTTTGAGGCCCCGGGGTCCCTCAGTGAAGGAGAGAACACATGACTTTTCTCCCAAGCGACTGAGCGTCAATCCTCTCCCCTCCTCAGAGCAACAGTGAAAGGTTTGACTGCTGACTCCCGGCATCTACACCAGGCAGATTTCACAGAGTCATTCATCAGACAGACATTTACTGAGCATCTACCCTGTGCTGGGCTCCTTCCACGAGGCAGGTGCCTTCCCCAGGAAAGGCAGTCAGTGTGGATGCTGTTCGATGAGACCCCTGGCACACTGGCCTCCCACTAGCCCAAGACTAGACAATGTAGCCGGCCTTATAGACACCTGGCATTGCACCTCTGTGTCCTGGGACAGGACCTGCCTTCCCGTTATTCCCTGGCATCTGTACTACCACCCCTGAGAAAGGGCAGCTCTGGGTCCGTTTGCTGCTATGCACACATAGGGTCCCCTTGGAGCACAGGTCATGCTCGGTGACCTAAGAGGTGGTGGTCCCTGAGTCCAAGCTCCTTCAGTGTAAGCCCCCAACCCCCTGCTCAGTCTGTGGGGACCAAGGTGGTGGGCCTGGTGTCACCTGCAGAGCACCTGCAGAACACGATCACTCCCCTGGGGAGGACCAATGGGGTTCCTGCTTTTACAAATGGCCATGTGTAGGGCAGGCATTTGAGGCTGCCTTACCGTGTCAGATCTGGTCTGCAGAGCCTCCACCCTTTCTTTCTTATAATACGGTCCAACCCTGAGCAACACAGCTTGCAGATGGATAGATTCTCTGAGTGATAGATGACCAGGACCATTTCTGCTCCAGAGAGAGGTCCCCACTGGGACCCACATCGTCCCTAGAATATGCTGCTTCCAGAGAGCCAATTCCAGGAAACCTCTCCAGAGCCTGCCAGAATTCTCCCAGGAAGGGGCAGATTGATCCGAAAGGGCTTTCTTCGCACTGGCAAAGTGAGCCCAGAATTGTGTCTCAGTACTCCTCCTGGGCCCTGCAGGCTGGATGCCCACCGCCTGTCACCCCAGAGGGCAGCTTCCCTGACACATGAGAAGGGGCAGGAGGCCTGGCCTCAGATGTCCCAGCATTCCGTCTCCTCCCCTGTGTCCACATTCCAGTTTCTGCCTGGAATTCTAGAAAACAAGGTCCCTCTCCAGGATGGCCCACAAGGAGATGGGAGGGTCAGTTAAGTCTTCCCAAACCCACACATGATGGTGGACAGTGCACAAGGCCCTTGTTCTTTACACATAATTTATACAGAAGAAAGGCCACTTGCAAAATGAACCTTCATAAAAGCAAGATAGCAAAATTTCACAATAGGTTTTTAGAACACTGTCATGAAAAATAGAATTAGGAAGTATAAACGCATGTTCATTTTACCTTATGCTTACCAAAAATGATGTTATTACTGCACCTCTGTGCTAGTCAAGTGTTGAGTATTTTTCCCCGACACTCTTGTTAAGCTGTAAGCAGGGGGAACATTTGAGTGGGAACTCGCTTTGGAAATGGTCATTCAATTAATGATGTGACAGCTTTTCCTTTTTTACACATTCTCACTGTCGGGCATTGATGAGAAAAGTTCTCTTTGAGAGGACTAGCAATCTGGATGGATTCTTTCACTGAGTGCTAGGACAGCTGGGAAAAGACAGACAAGGACACACTAGAATTTCTGCGCGGCCCACAGGGAGCTTCCAGAACGATGTGGTCATTGGTGATGGCATCTGCTTGGAGGGTCCCCACATCCTGCCCTGGCTCCCCAAAAGTAGGCTGCCCTTTGGGCTCTTTAGTTTTGACTCTCCAGCCTCTTATCAGAGTCTTCCCTACCCTTTTCCTCTAACACAAGGAGGCGCAGATCCCCTGGATCTGCCGTCTTCCCCTAGCTCTTCCCTAGTCTCCCTCCTTCAGACAGGAGGAGCTCCTGGTGTCCCTGTTGTTCTGTGACATCCAAGGACAGCTCCAGGGAAGAGTCTTGTAGGGCCAGTTTTCAGGAGAGGGGTTCCCTGGCATTGAAATGTCAGACTCACCCGGTCCTTTAAGCAGGGACTCTTGGAGCAGACATCTGCATAGTCACCTCTCCAGGGTGACGAGAACATTCTGAGTACACCCCACAAGCAGAAGGAAACTTCCCTGCTTGTCTCACTAGCCAGTGGCGCCCCCTTCAGTCAGCATCGCTGCAGTCCGAGGGCAGGGCAGGGTTTGGTTCCTCACCTCTTCACCTTGGAGTGGAACCTAAGGGAAGATGCAGGAGCGAGAACACTCTCTAAGGCTTCTCCCTTGTTACCCCGAGAGGAAAGGATTCACCATTCTACTGGGGATTAATGACACGATTTTTTTTCCTCCTCGTTCTTTTAATCCTCACAAGACTGCAGGGACATAGGTGTCCATCTCCCAGTTTGATAGCTAAGAAAACAGAAGTTCAAAACATTTAGGGGACTTCCCTGAGGAGAGATAGCCAGTAGCAGTAGGGTACCTCAGACTGCACCCAGCCCACTGTTCCCATCCAGCCGCTGTGCCAGCGCAGTGAAGGGCAGATAAGGGAGCCCTGCGAGAAGGGTGGGAGGGTGTTGTATACCAGGCATTGGGTGTTCCTCTCCAGAAAATATAGAAATGGATTTTCCAGATGGGATCTTCTTCAGAAATTTTAACATTGACTCTTCCAGTAATTATGTACATACAGGTAGAACCACCATATCAACAAGTCAGGGAGTTGACATGGGCTATCTCAAACCTTCAGTCTTAGCTCACGTGGGGAAATTGGAGTGTGTTTGGCATAAACTATCCTTGCTCTTTAAAGTTATAAATCTCGGTGCTTAATACCATATTATGTGCAATTATTTAGAAATCAAAGCCTCCATCATACTTGCCCAAGCCTTAGGGAGAAAACTCTTTAGGGATTCCTGAAGCCAATGGAACCTGGGCAGTGGCAGTGGCAGTGCGGCTAAGCCACCCCCACCCCCAACCCCACCTCTCTCCAGCCTCCCTTTTCCAGGCATTTCTCTCTCCTGCTGGCCCAGTACTCCCCCTGCAGCTAAGAGTCCCATCTCTTCTTGCAGGGAGCAGGCATCCAAACACACTCACTACGTTCCCTCTTTGGACATCCTGTAGAAGATGTGCCCAGAAAGGGAAGCCCTGCAGCCAAAGGGAAAGGAAGGGACCAACATTCGTTGTTCTCCTGCTGGGTGCCAGGGAGAGCTCCCCTTATAGTCTCCCATCCTGGGGACAGCTCTATGAGCTGGGAATCGTGATCCCATGTTAAAGGTAAGGAACGTGTGCCTCAGAGTGGTCCAATAACTCGCTCAGGCCAGGCAGCTGTGAAGTGGAAAAGCCCAGATTTGAACACAAGAGATGGGGACAGGTGGAATTCCTATGGTAGAATCCCAGCCACTGTGGTTCATAGCTAAGGGCATTAGTTCTGGGCCTGTGGATCTTTCTTGGGTCTCAGTACACTACATATGGAAATCACTCCTGTCTCTTCCTTGCCCAAATAGAACACGAGAAGACCACCTGCACCATGGCCCCTTCCTTGGTGTGAGCTTGCTGGCCCCAGCGGTGAGCTCTCTGGTGTCCCAGAAATCCAGGTGTTTCTGAGGAAGATCACATCACCTCCTGGCAGGTCAGCTCTGACTGCTTCCCGAGAAAATCTGGAACTCATGCTTGGGGGAAGCCTTAGCTGGACCTGTGCCCTGAAGAGCCTTGGTTTGCTCTCATTGGAAGCAGTGCTCCTGCCTGACCAAGGGGATATTTGGCTGTGGCTCAGGTAGAGGTGGGTGGACAGGCTCCTTCCTGCTGCCTCTGGAGGCCAGCGACGGTTGTGGTGAGGGCATGAGCCTTTTCTGTAGACTGCTCCTTGGTCTTTCCAAGGCTGTTGGAATTTAGGGAAGTCCCGCTGGTGGCTGTGTTCTATTAAAGCACTGGGACGCTTGCAGCTCTTCAGAGGGGCTGGGAGAGTTCTGAGGGAACCGAGGAAGTTCCCAGGTTGGTGGAAAGACCCTCTATTTCCAGAAGAAGAATTTCAAGGCAGCACAGAGACAGGAACTGAAGAATCAGCCTGGAGCAAAAGGGACCGTGAGGAATTGGGTTTCATGTGACTCATCGTGAGGCCATGCGCTCCAGTTCTAACTTTGTAGTCAACGCCCAAGGGACCTAGGGAAACCATGCTTTTCTCTGGGGCTCATTTTCCTCTGCAGTAATTAAAGGGAATTCATTAAAGCTTTCTAGATTGCCTCCCAGTTTGACCATTTGATCACAATCATCTCGCCAGCTCCATTGTCATGTTAACCCTCATCGGCTTTCCCAGAACCATGATTCTCAGACTTCTGTATGGCAATTTTACGCCCAGATTTGTTAAAATATTTCTTTATGTTAAAGGGCTGACAATTTCAAGTCACTATCACCACTCATCTTAAAATCTGCAAATATCAGAATAATTCCACCTTTGTACTCAGGTTTTGCCTTGAATTTATCAATCCTTTTATTTTGAAAAGCATGGTACATGGATCTGTGCTTCCTTGGGCTTCTTAATCAGGATGAACTTCTTGAATTCCAAATGGATGTTAAGATGATCAACATCTTTCTTAAAGAACTGCTCACTCCTGACCATTAATACAGAAAACGCAAAAGACTGGGAAACGGGCCATTTTTCAAGAGTAACCTCAGAGCATATTTGCACAGTAATATCTTGGCAATAAGCAAAAAGGGAAATGTAACCATTAAACACGATGGGGCACCATGTTATTGAGTTAAGAACTTAATTCTTACACTTCTGTAGAGAAGAGAGAACTTTGATTCTAAGGTCGGGGATTTTCATTTTGCTATTCCTCCAAATGCTTTTATTTGTTCTTTATTATTAGAGAAAAATTTAAAAGCTAACTATGGACGGTCTAAAATAATTCCATTGGAAGGTAAATATGTTGCCGCAGTCACTGGGATGGTGATGATGATGGTGATGTCTATTGTAGCTATAGGAAAGCCAAGGTTCCTCAAGGTTCATTGACCTCAATCATTCAGGGAGTAAGGGCTTGACTTTCTAACTCTCAGTCCTGAGCTCTCTCTGCTGCTTCTCAACCTCTAGGCTGACTCTGGCTGCCCACCTGCAAGCGCTGCTTCCCAGCCAGACAGCTCCAAACTTCTGGAGCGCTGGGTGATGGCTTCTCCTCCTGCTGCCCTGTTAACCCCCAGACCAGGAGAAGACTTACAATCGGATCCCAGGAAAGGAAAGCAGACTAGTTGGACAGAACCATTGTCCAGTTTCTGACTGTGCTCCAGAGGGGTCCTAGGTTCCTCAACCTCATTCTCCTATTGTCCTCAGGGGATGAAGCTGCACAGTCAAGGCTTAGCATGTATCACTCTATGGTCCTCATCTCATGGGCTTTCTTTTTGAGCTCATTGCTTCAAGGAGGGACAGTGATTCTAGTGGACAGTCTCAAGTAGTCTGTGCCCAGGGAGGACATCTCCCTTTTGATGCTTTACACTTACCCCCATCCCCGCAAACACAGTCCCTGTCCTGCTACATGTATCAAGTCTTCTTGCCCTGCCCTCTCCATCTGAGATTGTGTTTCATTGTTCATCTCCTCTGGCCAGATGCCCCCAGTCCATGGTGATGAGCTCACGGATGTGGCTCAGAAAGACCCCATCTTTGTTAGCCAAGTCATAGAGGTGACCTCGCTAGTGGAAACTTGAGTCACCAGGGACCTGGGGAGGTCCCTTCAGCAGAGGCTACCATGAGACAAGTCTGAAGCCACATGGTGAAGGAGCAGGGTTCTTGCTTAGGTCTGGGATGTCTCAGCTAAGCAAAGTGCCACCACCTCCACAGAGGAGACACCCTCTTCCCTCCCCCAGGGCTTCCTTCTTACCTGGGCCCAGCTCTCTTTCTTCTTGCCTCCACATCCTGATTCAGCAACACCTCGGTCTGCAAGGCCTTGCTTAACACCTATACTCGGTGTGTTCCTGGGATCTATGAGACGAGAAAAATGGCCCATCCCTTCAAGCAGTCAAAGTATAGCTGAAAGACAAGGTACATGTATTAGAGCAGCTAGACAGAAGCCGCAGCAGCATTTATGGAGTGCCTGCTCTACACCAGCAGCCACGGTGCTAAAGGCTTTATATGCATTGACTCATTTCTTTGATCCTTAGAACGGCCCTGGAACGTTCCTCTACAGCTGAGGAAACTGAGTTTTAGAGAGTGCAAGTGACTTGCCCAAGGCCACACAGCTCATGGGATGCCAAATTGGGCTTCAAACTCAAAGTCTGACCCCAAGGCCTGTGCTCTTTTTTTAATGTGTCTTATTTTTTTAATTGAAGTGTAGTAGCTGTAAAATATTATATGTTACAGGTGTACAGCATAGTGCACAATTTTTAAAGGTTACACTCCATTTATAGCTATTGTAGCATATTGGCTATATTCCCTGTGTTTTACAAAAGCACTTATAGCTTATTTTATACCTAATAGTTTGTCCCTCTGACTCCCCTACCCCTATGTTGCCCACTTCCCTCTCCCCACTGGTCACCGCTACTTTGTTCTCTATATCTGTGAATCTACTTCTTTTTTGTTATATTCACTAGTTTGTTGTGCTTTTTAGATTCCACATATAAGTGGTATCATACAGTATTTGTCTTTCTCTGTCTGACTTATCTCACTTAGCATAGTGCCCTCCGAGTCCATCCACGTTGTCGCAAATGACAAAATTTCATTCTTTTTTATGGCTGAGTAGTATTCCATTATGTACACACACACACACACACACACACACACATCTTTATCCATTTAACTGTTAATGGGGTTGCTTCCATATCTTGGCTATTGTAAATAGTGCTGCTATGAATATTGGGGTGCATGTAGCTTTTTGAATTCATGTTTTTGTTTTTCTCAGATATATACCCAGGAGTGGTATTGCTGGGTCATATGGTAGTTGTACTTTTAGTGTTTTAGAGGAACCTCCATAGTGTTTTCCACAGTGGCTGCACCAATTTACATTTTCACCAACAGTGTACAAGGGTTCCCTTTTCTCCACATCCTCACAATACAAAAGTGTGTGCAAAGCATAGGAGTAAAGATGCAAGGTGTCACTGGCAAGGCTAGCTCAAAACGCCAGTGAAAGAAATGGAAGGAATTCTTTAGTTTGTTGAAGCCAGTGTCTTTCTTCAAAATAGAATCTGCTTTGATTTCCTGCTCAAGAAGAAGAGAAAACACCATCTTGATGGGATTTTCATTTCTGTTCTATGAGGGGTGGCAAAGAAAAGAGAAAGATTCCTTTAACGGCTTGTCTTCTGAGCAATTTCAGGACCACCTGTATTTGGGAAGCTTATTTTGCTTTTGAAATCACAGATGATGTGCAGTAACAGGGAGAGGACCAAATATTAAAAGTGTCTTTTTCACTACACTCCAAATAATTACTTTTCCTCTAAATTTCTTGGTGTAACATATACATTTTTAAAACCCACAATAATAAGGAGCCTTATAAGTCATAGGAGTGCATCTTCATGGGGAAATTTCAGGGAGAAAGTGGTGTAGATGCAGACAACCACACACTGTATATTATACACAATGCCATGATTTCCTTTGTAAACGCAGTAAGTGGGAAAGAGTTATTTATCCCTCTGTCAAATACAGATGAATCTGAGGGCTGTGATCACTGTCACCTCTGGCTTCTCATGGATGCATACAGACCTGGGGAAGTGCTGGGTCCTAAGCAAAGGCAAGATGAGCTTGAGCTAAGATTGCACGTCTGACTCAGGAAGCACCGTGAGAGAAAGGGGACTGTCTGCCCCTTTAGGACTCTGGGCAGATCCCTACTTACTGGTGCTATGGAAAAGGCACAGTAGAAAGTTCTCTTTGCAAACATGCCTTTGGAGACAGAACAGGAGAAAAACATACCATAAAAGATCGCTTTGAGGCTGATTTTCATTTAAACAAAGTGAAGTGCAAATGCCTATCACAGAAAATGGCTCATAATCTGTTGATGGTAATTTTCTAGAGAGGCCGTGAGATGCCAACTCCATCCTTCTGATGGCTGCCTCAGTGTTCTGCTGGAGCCAGCTCTGCCAGCATGGGGGAACCAATTGTTAAATATTCTGGAATTTGGGGAGCCAATTCTTAAACCACCGGTGGCTTGAAATTGGCCAAGTTTGGAGTTTTTACACTGTGGAAATCAGCCAACGCTACACATTGAGATTTTTGCTTTTGTTTTCTGGAGGGCTGGCTCCCTGGCACATCAGTAGGCCACCTGACATCAAATTCAGAACATCCAGCAGCACCCCAGCTGTGTTTCTCAGTGGTCTATTGAGACCCTGTGAACCTGAGGGTCCAGCCAAAGAGAGCCTGTGGACTGCGTGCAGACCCCGACTCTCCCTCAGTGATACAGGCTCTCGGGGCTTCACTCCAACTGTTAGTGGGAGCTGCCCCCCAGTCAGCATGGCCAGCGGTGCTCACACTGCATTCACCCGAGCTCCCATTTCAGGGCCATGCCATCTGGTGCCCTGATTCCAACCCACATTGCTGCATCATTCACACGGGTGAGAATGGAGCTGTGATTGTAAGAGTTTCAGTCACATAATTCCATTAACCTGGGGTTAAATTTTTCAAAGTTTCCTGAAAAAATATCTTATCTCCCTTCATAATAACCCTCCAAGTTAAGCTGGGTGTGATCATTCCTGTTTGCAGGTCAGGACCGCAAGACGGAGAGCGGTTGGATGGATAGATTATGCAAAATTATGCCACTCATTGGTGGTAGCTCAGGACTCAGATTAAAAGATTAATTTTAAAAATAAAATGAGTGAAGCAATTGAGTGTGTGTGTGTGTGTGTGTGTATGTATCACGCATGAATCAGTGACTGGAAATGTGGGAAGTTATTTGCAATCCTAGGAAGGCACCAGGTGCATGGGATAACTGTGGAAGGTCAGGCCAGTGAACGTGGGATGCTCTGCGGACTGGTGATGGCCTGCAGTTACTCACAGCTGCCTCTGAGCAGATGTGGATAGTTCTACTCCAACCAGGTCTCCTTGCTGGCCTTCAGGATAAAGCCCAGATTCCTTGCCTCTGCCCACAAGCCTGGTCCAAACACCCCCTCCCTGGCAGATCTCATGTCATTCTTCCTCACCTTAGGAGTTCCCAACCCAGTGGCTGTGCTCCCCACTCCTCTTGCCCCATCCCCAGCTCTGTTGAACTGCTCAACTTTAGAACGTTGCATCTGTTGGTTCTTTGCTAAGGAATCTCCCCTCTAGACCTGTCCTCACCCGTGGGCTGGGATAGGTCTGCCCCACGGTGCTCCTACTACCCACTGCGTCTGTCATGACCCTCATCATGTAGCATGCTGTCTTCTCTCTCTTCTGTTTGTATCCATCACTAGCCTGTAAGCTCTGGGGAACAGACTTGCATGAGGCTAATCTCTAAAGTTACATCCCCCAGCCCAAACTACTCAATATATTTTGTGCTGGGAGAATAAAGGGACGGTCTTAGACAAAGCCATAATAGCTCTTAAAATAAGATTTGTCCAATTTCCATGGCAGAGCTTGTGCATTCAAGTGAGTTCATGCCTTCAGATGGCCACTGGATTCTAAGGATCTTGGAGGCAGGATATCATACATCTATCACTTCTATTCCTGGTGCCTGGCACACAGTAGGTGTGCCACTCAAGTATTTGTTGGATGAAAGTAAGTGATGAATGACTAACAAGTGGGTTGATATTGTTTTCACCATCCTGGCTGCATGAAGACCTTCACCCTCTGCCCACAGCTTATCCATCATTAATGTGGTTAACATCTGATGCCTGATGCCCACTTTGCCAGGAGCCATCACTGGAACCCTCTTGGTGAGAGCAGCTGCAGTCTCCCCTCTCTTGCCCTGATGGGACTCACACCTTGACTTTCCCAGACCCACTCCTGCACCTGGATACTATTTGTTTTCATTCTTTATAATAAGGAAAAGTGTTGGCCGGTTTGGCTACCACATCTTCATTTCCAGTATGCTTTCTGATGACGATATCAGTTGTTCCCGGAAGGGAGGAAGCACCAGCCCATTTTACAGTTGAGGAAACTGAGGCTCCAAGAGTTGCAAGGCTTATTCGAAATCACGTGCTCTGAGCAAGTGAGAGGTGGATCTGGGAGCTGCACCCTGCTCTTCAGCCCCTAAGCCTATTTCTTTCCTTTTGTTTTAAATTTTTTATTTTGTATTGGGGTAGAGTTGATTTACAATGTTGTGTTAGTTTCAGGTGTACAGCAAGATGATTCAGGTATACATATTCATATATCCATTCTTTTTCAGATTATTTTCCCATATAGATTATTACAGAATATTTAGTAGAGTTCCCTGGACTATACAGTAGGTCCTTGAGACTATTTATTTTCTTTCTGTGATTCTGTCTGATTCTGTCTTTATCTTCCCAGTTACAGGACTCTCTAGTGGGGTGCACAGCATTTCCCTAAAACATACATTGCTTTTCTCTGTGTGTGTGTTTACAACATTCAAAGGTATAAGGTCATGAATGATGGGCAGCCTCATCCCTTGCTTCTTTTGAGGGGTCACATATTTCCTGGAACCTCACCCCTTCCTCTGCTCACCAGGCTAGAAAGAGAGCTCATTCTTCACTCCCACTGGCGCAGGGATAGAGCAGGGAAATGTGAACAGAAGGTCGTCCGCAAAGGGCAGGCAGAAAAAGTCCCTGCTTCTGATTAGATTTTTCTCCCCGAACCAGCTTGTCCCTTTCTGATCTCTGCACCTTGGCAGGGCCTCCTGGGACAAAGGCTTTTGTGTTTGGGATTCTTTCAAGGGATGGCACCAGAGCCATACCCTCTTTGGTCATCAGGGTGTCATTCCCCAAGAGATGCGTTGAAACATTAAAGAAACCTTTACCAAGAAGCTGTTTCCATTGTATTGTTCTCAATGAACAGTCACTGGTTCAGAGGCTCTCACTCTTCAGGAAAGAAAAAGTAGCCTGCCAGCTTTGATCAGAAATCTTTGGCGTGAAGAAGCTTGTTATGGTGACCGAGAGCGACCCCGGTGGTTATGCTGAGAAGTTCTGGAAGCAGCCAGCTTCCTGCATCATTTGCATGGGACATGTAAACCCAGGGTCATTGCTGGACCGGAAGCCTGCGTTCCCCTGTCCTGGGTAGTTGTGGCTTCTTCAGTGGACTGAGTGTCTGGTGTGTTGGGGTTTAATGCCGGGACATGAGCTTTCCTTGCCTCTGGAAGACTACCCATTCCATCTGAGGAACAGCTGAGTGGGAAATCCTGGTGTTTGCCAGCTGCGGTCCCACAATCCCCACCTCATGAGATTTCCCCATCCGCAGTTGCCCTGCTCTATTATTGACTTAATAGTTTTCTTCCGAGGAGCTTACTTTTTTTTTACTCAAATTTATTTTTCAAGGAAACTTTCTATTTTGACCACGAATGGAAACTAATGTCACTCGCTGTATATCTGTGAAAGTAAATATGGTGAAATCACAGCAATAGTATTAAATTCTAGCCAGACGCTGTGTCCTGCAGGAGGCTGTAAGCATGAGGCCCACTCAAAGCCAGAGAAAGGGCAGCCAGGTTTAGAGACAGAGAGCAAACAGAAGGATTTGATTCAAACTGAAAAGATACTGACTTTCTCCCTTCCAGCGGGGCCAAGAGTCAGGTGAGGTCAGTGCAGCTCCTGGGCATGTAATTAAGAAGGCACTTGGTCCCAGGGATGGCCGTGCACTTGCACCAATGCCAGAAGGGAGCGCCTCCTTAAATTTTGCACCTTGGGCCCCTCACTTTGTCCTACTCTGATCCAAGCCCTTTGTGAGTCAGTCTGATTCATCACCAGGTGCCCTTACCACTTAAGTTCATCCCTGGAGGACCAGACGCAGCCTTGGGAAACACCAACTCCTTCCAACCTCCTGCCCTATTGGAAGAGAGTGTGGGTTGGTGTGTTTGTGCTCAGGTAGCTTTCTTTTAGCTGTGGTTGAACCCTCTGCTAAGTCCGCACTCAACCCCGCGCCCCCACCCCCCGCATTTAATATACCACCGGCAAGTGCGCGGAGAGCTTTCATCTGGTTTTCCAGCATCTACCGTTTTGCCCCTTTTGGAACCTGGGTGCTGTTTGCTTTCGGTCTGTCTTCTGGCGTTGCTGCTGTACTCCTGACCCCTCTTCTTCCTCCCACACCAGAGTCCCACGCAGGAAGGGGAAAGGTGTTACTAGGATGGTCCTGAGTACATTATGCTCTTCCTGTGTCTGAAATGCCTTTCTCAGCCTGCTTCCTTCTCAGACCTCAAAGCCCTGCTCAGGTGTCCCTGCTCCCTTGGCGAGTATTCCTCTGCTCCTGCATGATGAAGAGTAATTCTTCCTCAATCCGATTCTTCTGTACTGGGCATTACATCGCGGTGGCCTCTGCAGCCTGGGGCATCCTTGAAGGTGGAGTTGTGTCTTACACAGCTCAGCACCCTCAGTGCTGGTAACCAGGGCTCGGTCCAGCAGGAGGCCAAGAGCACAGGCGTTCTGCACGCTCGCCCCACCTCCACACATCCCTCCCCACTAAGCCTGCCTTTCCTCACCTGTAACACAGAATTAGCGGTACTTGCATCAGGGAAATGATGAAGATGTTATGAGGCAAAGCAGGTGGATCCCTTGACCTGGAGTCTGCCCATGACTGCTAACTCCCCCAGAAGGGCGCTCATTGAAGAGTTGGGTCTCTGGTTAGGGTATAGGGAGGGGCAGCAGAGATCAGCTTTCTGTAAACCACACTTATCACCACCCCTCTCCTTTTTGGAAATTTTATTATCAACCACATAGGTCCAATGCTTCTAGCTCCTTAAAGAGCTTTCATAGTCATAGATTTATAGGATGAGCAGAGCAGCTCTGGGACAGGAGGGGAAAGTGGAGAACTGCCCATGTTACAAATGGGAAAATCATGGAGGTGAAGCAACTTGCCCAAAGTCACAAAGGGAGCCCGGGGCAGAGTCAGACCTGGGACTCTGTTCTCCTAACTGGGTTCCATATTCCTCCCATTTGGTCCCTTTGCCTCTAGGAAACCTTGTAATTGGGATGTCCTGCTGCTAACTGCTTCCTTCTTAGGCCATGTTATCTGAATTGTTGAAGTCCTAACCCCCAGTACCTCGGACTTTGACTGTATTAGGGGATTGGACCTTTACATTGGTAATTAAGGTAAAATGAGGTCATATGGGTGGGCTGTAATCCAATGTGACTGGTGTCCTTATAAGAAGAGGAGATTAGGACACAGAGGGATGACCATGTGGGGATACAGCAAAAAGATGTCCGTCTGCAAGCCAAGGAGATTAGCGTGAGAAGAAACCAAACCTGCTAACACGTTGATCCTGGACTTCTAGACTCCAGAACTATAAGAAAACAAATTTCTGTTGTTTAAGCCACCCAGTCTTGTTATGGCAGCCTGAGCTGACTAATACAAGACGTACGCTGCGATTGAAAGACAAAAAATAAATAAATAAAAGAATGGGCTATCTGGGCAAGGGGGATGATGGAAAAACTTCCCAATTCCATGGAAGAGCTGTAAGCCATCATTTGGACTCATCACTGCTAGGACTTTCCGAGGTTGTTTCAAAGCTGAATGCTCCGGAGGATCTGGCAGTGCCGAGGTTTGGGGAGGACACTATGGTTTTTTCTGAATCGGCAGTGGTTAGAAGAGGCAAAGTGGACATAATTCAGTGGAGCAACCTGGGTTCTGTCATGGAAGTCGGGCCAGGTAAAAGGACGGGGATGTATTGGGCCTCAGAATGAGTTCTGCTGGGAAGTTTGCACGGGGGGACACTGGTTTAATTTCAGATACCCCTAGGTTTGAATTCAGACACTGGCAAGTTACTTAACCTCTTCGAGGCTCAGCTTCCTCATGTTTAGAATAGGGACAGTGCGTTGTCTCCTAAGACAGAAATAGATGTCACGTCTGGAGTAGGGAAGAGGCTTTGTAAGCGGTGGTGCTGTTATTATCATCACTTCATTTGCTAACAATTCCTCTGGTGGTGCCCCTGCATTCCTAGGACACGGGGCAGGAGTTCTGGGGCTAAAGGTGGAGAAGCAGTCCCAGAGGCTAGTGGAAACAGGTGGGTGGGAGCCAAGGAAAGCATAAGGGAGGGAGAGAGAAGACCCAGCCCCCCGCTAGTTACAGGGCCAGAAGGGGTCGGATGCTGGCTCAGGAAGTGAGGGTGTCACAGCTCAGAGTTTCCACAGGTCATGCTCATGTTCCTTCCCCTTCCCACTGCCTATCTCTGCGTACTGCTTCCTACCGTATGGGGAGCAGAAAAGACATGCTAAGGCTCCATGGCTTCCACTCAGCAGAATCTCATAATCAAGTCAACCCAGGGTCAATCAGTCATTAGTAATGAGCACCGTGGCATGCCCTGAGCTCTCTTTGTGACTTTGGGCAGGTCATTTTGCCTCTTGGATTTCCCCATCTGTAAAATGGCCATAATCCCACCTTCCCCTCCTGTCCCAGAGCTGCTCTGCTCAGCAAATCTATGACTGTGAAAACTCTTTGAGGAGCTTAAAGCGTTGGACCTATGTGGTTGATAGTAAAATTTTCACTGAAAGGAGAAGGGGCAGTGATAAGTGTAGTTTATAGAAAACTGGTCTCTGCTGCCCCTTCCTACCCTAACCACCTCTTCAATGAGCTCCTTTCCGTGGGACTTAGCAGTCATGGAAGTTGTCGTGGGCAGACTCTAGGTCAAGGGATCTGCCTACTTGGCCTCATGACATCTTCATCATTTCCCTGCTGGAGCTCTGTGATACAGGTGGGGAAAAGCAGGCTTCCGAGGGGGTGTGGTGGTGGTGGAGGTGATGGGAGCATGCCTAGCGCTAGACATTGAGGAGTGGAAGGAGGGAGAAGCCTTGGTCCCTCCCGTTACCCCAGAGACGTGGGTGAGATGTGCAGACAAGACACAGTTCAGTGAAGTAGTGGGTGTAAACCAGCCAGCACATAGTAAATGCCGGGTTCATGTAAGCCGCAAGTTAGAGCACAGCGATTGCTGGAATGCGTGGGCAGCAGCCTCCTGTGTCTCAGAGACAGCATTGCCTTTGGGGTCCTCCGCTGCCACCTGGGTGCTGCGTGGAGGGAAGCTCCTCTAGCCTCGATTTGCTGGTACCTAAAATGGGTGCCTTCAGGGTTTCCCTTCTGGACTTGGAAGCGCTCCCAGTGGGAGAATTCCTCCGGAAGGAGCACAGTCCCCAGCAGGGGAAGGCTCAGCTCTGCAGCTCACCCCCGGAAGAGTGAGACCTGGGAGTTTAGGGCGAGGACGGCACCGCCGGCACCAGGGGGCAAGCGCAGGAATCCTGCAGCTCATCTCACCTTCCCTCCTGAGAAAATGAATCGGTGAGAAAACACACAAGTCTGCTGTTCGAAGTTAACACCAACTTTAGAGGGAGTAAAAACACAACTGTAATGGGGGTCATTAATTATAGTTCTGATCCAATCAGGAGCAGAGCAAAGCTGAGCATGGGTCATCTCCGCGTGCTTCTCTCTCCTGTTGTCCTGCAGAGCAGAAGGTCCCCGACTTTTTTGGCACCAGGGACCGTTTTCGTGGAAGACACTTCTTCCAAGGACTGGGTGGGGAGGGGGGATGGTTTGGGGATGATTCAAGAGCATTACATCATGGTGCACTTTGTTTCTATTATTATTACATCGACCCCACCTCACATCATCAGGCATTAGATCCCGGTGGATGGGGACCCTGCTGCAGGGGACACTTCTCACACACCCCTCAGAAGTGCTTAGGTGTGACCATAATGCTGATTTTCCTGGGGGCGCACCAGCCTTCAGTGCAGGTTTTGCCCCCGGAGGGTGCCTCTCCCCACCGCACGAGCTTGTCAATGCATCCTTAACAGGATGAATCTATTAGCTGTGCAGGGCTGGCGTGTATGAGGAGGCAAGCCTGGATGGCCCCCCTTAACTTCAAAGCCAGCAAAACACACTGCATGGATGTGAGGGGCAGAATGTTGGGTCCACATCAGAAACCACGTGGCAAGGAGTGGCCGTTCCTGCTAATGGGATCACGGTAGCTGAATCATGGACTCCTGATTCACAATATAACTTTTATTAGATAATAAAGAATGCGTTTACTCCCAAGAAATGGATTCCTAGGAAATTCCCACGAAGAGCCCTCTTGAGCATGCTGCCCTGTACCACATTATCTCCCCAGTGGGGTGGAAACAAGACTTAACGGTGCAGGAAGAGTGTGCGCCACTCGGGATCACGGGGGGACAGTGTCTGTCCGAAGAGCGGCAAAGCAGCGAGCACAGCATGCTCTCCAGAGCACCCCAGAGGGCCAGGTACACACACCAGTCACTTTGGTCTCCTAGTGCAGGGGTCCACACACTTTTTCTGTAACAGGCCGGATGTTTTAGCCTTGGTAGCCCATAGGTCTGTCGCATATTCTTTCTTTTTTTTTTTTTGCGGTACGCGGGCCTCTCACTGTTGTGGCCTCTCCCGTTGCGGAGCACAGGCTCCGGATGCGCAGGCTCAGCGGCCATGGCTCATGGGCCCAGCCGCTCCGCGGCATGTGGGATCCTCCCGGACCGGGGCACGAACCCGTGTCCCCTGCATCGGCAGGCGGACTCTCAACCACCGCGCCACCAGGGAAGCCCGATGAGGATAGTCTTTAAGGGCAGTTGCGGGAATTAGATGAGCCTATGGGCCTATGAAGCACAGGGCCACAGCAGGAGACATTCAACCGAAAGTTCCAGGTGTCGTCGTAATCATATTATAAGCAGTGTTAGTAGTCACAGGGGCGGTGGTATTAGTAGTACCTACGACACCTGAGGTAAGCTTCCAGGTCATCCACCCGTTTATGTCAAGGCTGGAAAAACAATCATGGTTATGGACCCTCCGAGAGAGGTGGGCTCCCTTAAGGTCACACAGTGGGTCTTAGAGCACCTTCTACTCCTAACCTAGGGCACATCAGACCCCTTCACTCTTACACTAGTGACTTCTCTTTAGCATTGTCCCCCACCAAGAAGGACCCCTGGAAGACATACACCCCAATGCCTTCACCTGAGTGCTATTCCTGGCCCTGACATATGCCAGATGATAGGACCTTGGGCAAGTCACTTAACTTCTCTGTGCTTCAGTTTCTTCATCTGATAAAGGGGGATAATAATAAAACTAATAGCATGCGATTAGCATGAGGTTTAAGTGTGTTGATATTTGTAACACACTTAAAGCAGTGCCTAGAGCGTGGTAAGTGCATTATAAGTGTTTGTTCAGTGTTATAGAGAAAATAAATAAGAGAGATACCAGGAGTGAGTAGTCAGGGAGGGCTTCTCTAAGGAAATGGCACTTGAGCTGAAAATTGAAGGCTAAGATACCAACTGTGAAAAGACAGAAGGTATAACATCCCAGGCAGAAGGAACAGCACATGCAAAGACCCTGGGTAAAAACTTGTTCAGGGTATTGAAAAATAGGCCTGTTCATATTTGGGGATGGCTGGACAATGAGATGGAGAGGAAAGCGAGTGTCAAATCAGGGAGGACCTCATTACAGCTGATCTTTATTTAATATTACCATACAAAGCTGCCAGGGTTGTAAGCAGACTGCTGCAGAGGAGCTGAACCAATATGGATAGTGATGAAAGTAGGGAGACAAGATGCTCTCTACTGCAGTAGCCCAGGCAAGGGATGCTAGTGACGTGCACTACGGTAAAAGTAGTAGGAGATGGTAAGAAAGGGATGAATTTGTGGACATTTTTGAGGGTAGAGCCACAGGCCTTACTGATGAATGAGATGTGCAGGCAGCATGAAAAGAGGAGCTAAGGATGACCCCCCTGTGCTTGGTCTGATCATTTGAGTGGATAGCGTTGCCAGTAACTGGTTGGGGAAGACTCGGCAAGCAACAGGTCTGGGAGAGCCAATCAGGAGTCTAGTTCTGAGCATGCTGAGATGCCTATGAGACATCCAAGTGGAGATGCTGGCAGAGTTGGCAATTGAATATTCAGGTGTGAAGCTCAGGGGAAAACTCAGGCCTGGGGAAGAAATGGTGGCATCATTAGCATACAGGAGGAGGTAAAGTTTCCTGCAGGATGAAAACACGTGGGAAGTGAGTGAACATAGAGAGGAGGCCCAAGGGCCAATGACCAAGCCCTTGGCCAAGACTGAGGCCAGGAGAGGGGACTCAGTCAAGGAGACAGGGGACAGCAGCCACGAGGTAGGAGGAAGCCCGAGAGAATGTGGTGACGCAGAGGCCTAGAGGACACAAAGATTCAGTGTGATCTTCTCTGAGGCTGGATAAGGTGAGGCCCGAGAACTGACTATTAGATTTAGCAGGACAGAGGTGACTTGTGACCATGGAGGAGTGGCCTCAGTGGAGCGGTGGGGACAGAGCCCAACTGGAGTGGGTTGAGGGATGATGAGGGGGAGAGGAGTGAGAACCTTGAGTGTTGTCAACCCTTTTGAGAAAGGTTGCATGAAGAGGCACATGGAAATGGGGCATAGACTGAAGCGGGGAGTGGAATTGTAGGGCGGGGAATGTTTTCAGAGAGTCAATGTCAAGGCATGTTTATGGTGAGAATGAAGTTCACTGTTTGGGAGACAGAGGGCATTGAGTGGGCAAGAGGAACATGTCTGAGATCTACAGAGAGGGCTTGACCTTCGGAGCAGGGAAGTTGCTACCACGATAGGAGGGAAAGCAGAGTATGTGAGAACAGATGCCAGTAAGCCAGAGAAATTGGGAGTGGGAAGATGAGGTAGTTCCTTGATTTCATCTGTTTTCTTTATGAAATATGAGGCAGAGTTAACGGCTGAGAGTTAGGAGGGGGAGAGAGAGTGTTGGAGTTTTAAGTAGAGAAGGGAAGGTGTGAAATTATCCGATGGGGAGTGAGACAGTGAATTTCCTGGGGAAAATGTTGTAGCGCTGTCCATGGTGCTGACCACTCACTGGAAATTTGGACTCCAACGTATAGGCTGAGCTAGAACTGTTTACTTGATTTTCTCTAAACACATTTACATGGGGCAGAATCTGAGAAGGGGGGTACTTGGGTTAAACTGGGATTGGAGTAAGGGAGGAGAGAAAGAAGGAGAGAGAGCCCAGGCAGTCAGTCAGGTTTGTGAGAGAGGGATTAAACTGCTGGACAGTCCACTCTAAGCAGAATAAGGATGGAAATAAAGACACCGGGACATGGTTGACAGCAACAAAGTGGCAGGGTCAGTGGGGGCAATGCAGGGCCCTGTCGGGGGGGGGTGTGTCAAAGAATTGTTAGTGCATTTATGCCAGAGTGAATGAGCTGGAGGGATGGGAGGTGATGGTCAGTAATGGGTGCTAAATAGAAATTTTGTAGTTGGTTCAGTGATTGGTGATGATGTATGACCTTAGGACCGGGTGCCTGAGGTGGGAGGAGGAAGAAGATTGGGTCAAGGAGGTCAAGGAACTCAGAGGTCATGATTATGGACAGACCATTGCCATTGATGTTCAAGTGCCCCCAAATGAAGACAGGGAGGCAGGTCTGAAGTCATTGGTGAATGGCGGGGCGCAGGGTGACTGGGAATTTGGCAGGTGACAGAAGCGTGATGATATGTTTCAAAAGAGCTGACAGGTTTT
>NW_020175528.1:1035515-1050656 GCF_003031525.2 Neophocaena asiaeorientalis asiaeorientalis
TTAGTTCTTTTTTTTTTTTTGCGGTACGCGGGCCTCCCACTGCTGTGACCTCTCCCGTTGCGGAGCACAGGCTCCGGACGCGCAGGCTCAGCGGCCATGGTTTACGGGCGCAGCCGCTCCGCGGCATGTGGGATCCTCCCATGTCCCCTGCATCGGCAGGCGGACTCCCAACCACTGCGCCACCAGGGAAGCCCGAGCTGACAGTTTTGAACGAGGAAGGCAGCGACAGGGTTTGGAAGTGGCAGTGAGGGTCCAAAAGGCACCTTCCCCCTTCTCTGAGCTGCAGAAAAATTAGCCTCTACCTCTAGAAAGTCCTGTCTGAGTGCCCTAGGGACTTCTGGGTTTCCATCAGAATAAGAAGGTAAAGGAACTTTGCAAAGCTCAGCCCTGGGTGAGGGATTGAGGTGAGTTTGCTTTCGATATTCTCTGAGTTTCACAAGGACTGGCAGGCAGATGGGTTAGAGGATCAGGAAGGGATATTAGGTGGCATAAGAGGAGGAACAGGCTAGTATGGTCTCTCCATCACTTGCTTCTCCTTCCAATCCTTTTGCAGTTTTTTTATTACCTGACCTTTAAGACTTGAGGGTCATCCTTTCCAACTTCATTCATTCATGCACCCTTGCCTGCTCTCATTTAAATGATGAGGGCTTCAGCTGTGCTGGGTTCACAGAAATGGCCATATTTGGATGCTGCCCAAAGTAGTGGATCCCTGACATTTTGTGCAGATACACAAGTAGGCTGGCATGTGTCAGGAGGTGCAAGTGCTATTTTCCTGGCAATGGTGAAAATAATGCAATTAGCAAATTGTTGAATTCAAAAAATTCAGAGCAGGTTCAAGGTTATCATGATAGAGTCACTCTCCTTCAGTTGCATACCGGGATGCATTCGTGAGTGGGGGAAATCGGGTGATGTTAGGGTCAGCGGGCTGGGATAGATGGGAGTGCCCCCCAATATTATCTCAAACCCGGAAGGCAGTAATAATCTGGGGAAACCTGCCAGGGTTCAGATCCCAGGTCCAGGACTTATTAGTCACTTGACCTGGTCCAAACTGCTTAACCTCTCTAAGCCTCTGCCTCCTCATCCGTAACATGGGAATAGTAACACTCCTGATGATAGAATTGTCATGAGAATTAACTAAGGTGCAATGCCTATAAAACTCTTACAGTGGGCTTAGTCCTGTACATAGGAAGGTTTCAAACCACAGTAGGTTCAATTACTGTTAGTAACATGCTACAGTTCTGGATCAAACGCATCACCGTGGGAAAGATGTTGAAAACCACTGGTGTGATGGCAGGGGCAGTGCACAAACAGGTGACCATAACGCAGATGGCTGAGTGGAATGACAGTGCTGAGGGCAGGGGTCTATGGAAGTAGGATGAGTGAGCTGTCAGGAATCATGGCTCTCAGATCCCACCTGAGTCTAATTTCCTAGTCAAGAGTTACAGATGTAGAAAATAGACTTATGGCTACCAGGGGGTGGGGGGGGGGAGGGAAAAGCTGGAAGATTGGGATTGACATATATACATTATTATAGGTAACTAATAAGGACCTACTGTGTAGCACAGGGAACTCTACTCAATACTCTGTAATGGCCTGTATGGGAAAAGAATCCAAAAATGAATGGATACATGTATATGTATAACTGATTCACTTTGCTGTACACCTGAAACTAACACAACATTGTAAATCAACTATACTCCAATAAAATTAAAATATTAAAAAAAAAGAAGTGATTTCCCTGACCCTTACAAATGGAAAGAGCCAGGCTAATATCAAGGGCTTGAGAAGACTGGGGGGGATAAGAATAGGACTGACTATTGGGTTAATGAGTCAATATTTATAAAGCAGTTAGGACAGTACCAGGCACAGAGTAAGGGCTATCTAAGTCTTTCTGTTTTTATTTTTCTCTTCTGTTGTTTATAAGAGTTTAGAATTTTCGAGCTTCATCCCAGATCCTGGGAATACCACACTGACTTGTAAATCCAAGTGTCATCCCCATTTTAATAATAATAATAATAATAACACAGTAGTAATAGTAAAGCATTTAGAATTGACTGTGTCTCAGAATTAGGAAGCAAGTACTCACATTACAATAGAATCTTTGCTTTAATAAATACTGGATACATTGCAGGGATTCTTGGCCTGTGGTTTATGGACTGCCTGAAAATTTATGCAAACATTTGCAAAAACATACATTTGTATGTTTTTCTAGGTTGAAGGTCTATAGATCATCAGATTTTTTTAAGAGATCCGTGTCCCCATAATAGATTAGGAAACATTGAGCTCTCCCAATTAAAATAGAATTTCATTAGCAAAAAAAAAAAAAAAGTAAATTTAAATAAAGTTGCCACTAGTCCAACTCTTGAATGAGTGAGGAGATACCCAATCAGGTAATTCCCCCCCACTGTGGGCCTGACTCTACTCTATGGTTGATACCGTAGGTAATGAAACAATGTATTAAATATGGTTTCTGCTCTCGAAGATGGCATCAGACAGCATCCTGGCAGGAAACAGATGGCACATTCAAATTAGGTAGTTTGAAGAAAGGCTAATAAAGGGGTTATTTACAAAAGTGTGGGCAGGATGTTGTGAACGACAAGAGATAGTGTGGTACCCTGGTCTAGACATGGTGGAGCATGTGATAACAAACATTCACCCCCCACACCGCCCCCGCCCCCGGCGTGAGGCGGGACTCATTACGAACCTGAAAATAAAGCTGGGAAGGGAGGGTCTCCTAAAAGCTGTGACTTTCCTTTCAGTGGGGGAACTAGGCCACATTGCAGGAAGCTAAGGGGAGATTGCTGGGGCAGTAAATACCCCAACCTCTCTCCTCCCTTCCTCAATCCCTGCAGCAGCCCCGATTTCTGAACCCAACCACAAGTGGGTGGTCACGGGAGCTCACTGATATGGTCCATTGTCTCCCGGAGCACACAGCTGGTCAGAGAAGGGAAGGTCCATCTGGAGGGGAAGTGGAAAATGTCCAGCCCAGGGACCTTGTCGGGGAAAGGGGATGGGCTGACTGGATCATGTGAGACTAACACATGTGGGAATCAGAAATGCAGACACAATGCATAATTAAACTCTCAGCAGGAAGAGTAGATACTGTTTCCACAGTAAGGGTTAGAACATGAAGTCATCACATTTTAGGAAATGTGAATCTTATATCTAAAAACTTGTGATCCTAGAAACTGAGTGGCCATGACAGTTTCCCCTGACAGCAGCAAAGAGTTGATCCCAATTTGAGTGTTTAGTGTTTGTCAAATTGAATTGACTCCTATCACTTAAAAAAAAACTTTTCTTTTGAACTAATTACAGATTTATAAGAAGTAAAACTAGCACAGAGAGATTCCCCAGCCTCCCCTGTGGTGACAGTATGTTATCAAAACCAGATTCCTACCACTGTGTAAGATCTGAGGGTCACATTCGGTGAGAGTGTTTTTTCAGACTCACCCGCTTTATAGACCAAAGGCTGGGAAACACCTCTCCTGGCCACTCCCTTGGCAGCCCTGTGAGGCTCTTGGAAGAATTTGTGATACCAGCATATAGTTTCCAACCCCTTAACAAGCTGTGTGTCCTTGGTCATATGTCTTAACTTCTTTGAACTCTGGTTTCCGCATTTGAAAAATTGGGAAAATAACATCTTCCTCATGAAGTTGTCATGAGAATAAAGATAGTCAAAGCATGAAGAATGTGTGATATGACCCATAGCTACCGTTGTCTGCATCTCTGCAGAATAACTACTAGCAAGGACTCCTGGAGTCAGTGGACCTGAGTTCCAACCCAGGTTTTTTTTTCCTAATTAGCTCTGACTTGGGATGGTTAGTTAATCCTTCTTGGTCTTAGTTTTCCCATTCTTTAAAAGAGGATTATACCTACCTCACAGGGAAGTGGTGAAGATTCAAGGAGACGAGGCATGTGTAGTGTCTGGTACATAGTAAATGCTCAATACTCTATGCTCTCATTATTGGATGGTAGGGAAGGACCACACCTTCCTTCTCTATCTGCAGCATCTGGCAAGCACTGGCTCAGACAAGGTGCTCAGTCAACTGTTGACAAGCAGAATGGTACATGAATGACTGGGTCTTGAGTGGGTTGGCGTTCTGGAACCCCTAATCGGGCACCACATCAGCCGAGCCTGGTGTGTTGAAGCTCGGCACTGCCCTGAGCCCTTCGTCTTGCAGCCCTATTCATCACTTCTGACTTGTGCACGCTGGCACAGCAAGTGATGCATTGCTCAGCCCCTTATCATGCCTAGGAAGCCCGCTTTCATGTAAATGCAACCCTGACGCCATTCATCAAGGGGACGCCACGTTCTCCCGGTAAACTCAGCTGCCTAATGTACAGTGAACACAAGTTCCCCAGCATACTGAGCGAGGCGCCTGGTGGGACAGATGCCAGGTTTGGCCTGCTGACATTCAGGAGATAAAAGTCCTGTGTGTCATAATGTGATCGTCTCTAACACAGATTTCCAGACGAGGGCCAGGGCGGGGACTTCACAGCCAGAGAGACACAGTCAGCTCCCATGCATCCCTCATGATGTACACTTGGGAATATCACACAACACCTGGGAGCCTCAGTTGCCATCTTTGCCTCTCGGGAGTGGCAATAACGGACTCCAGAGTGCTGGAGAGAACCACAGCATTCCGTGGGCCTCTGCACTTACACTCTATACAGCCACTGTGGGGCTCGCCGTGTAAGGAGCACCCCACTGCATTTTTTAGGGAGACATTGAGGGAAGCTCCACTGATGATCAGAGGAAGTATCAGATGCACGTGCCACGAAACCCTCACTGAAGTCCTTCCGAGAATCAGAGATCAAGTCCTTAGGGAAGGTTGCCCGGGGGTATAATGAAGGGACACCATGTTTTTCCTCATTCGTCCCTTCAACAAACATTCACAATTACAAACTATATGCCACATGGCAGGGCGGAGTGGTGGGGTCACAAATAAAATAGCCCCTGCTCTTAGGGGCTCACTTTCTAACAGTAAAGAAACAAACATGAAACAAGTGTGGGGTTAAGTGCTGTGACAGAGGGAAGCTCAGGGGCTGGGAGGAGGGGTCCTGAACCAGCCTGCAGGAGGCTGGAGCTGGCGATGCTTTTCTAGTGCCAATCTTATATTTTGTATCTTTGCTTTCAAGAAGTTTCGGCATTCAAAAGCAATTCAAAGCGATGTTTGGATCCTGTGTTTAACTGTTTTCAGCACTGACAGTCCTTTTATATCGTATGCCTGGGCTCTTAATTTTGCTTCCCATTGATTTGATTGGACTGAGTTCATTCCCATAGATGTACTTCGATACCGTCGCCCCCAAGAAGTTGACATCAGGGGCAGGCTTTCTGAACCTTTACGGGCCAGAGGTAATCTTTCCACTTCCTTCACACATGAAGGACAACGTGACTCCTTGTTCGTCTGTTGGGTCTCAACAACTCTGTCCCTCACAACTTGATAGATCTGGGACTTGCAGTTAGTGAACCAAAGGAGAAGTCTGAGGACGCCTGACCCTATTTCTTTGGCAGCAAACTTTTTTTCATAATTTTTTGTTCAGGTACTTCTTAGACCATATTTTGTCCTTTCAAATCCAAATTTTCTCAGGTTACTAAGAGTGAGTTTCTTGGAGGAATTTTTTCTTTGTAAATGCAATGGTCCTCTTAGGTCATTTTTTGGCTCAGGAAATGTTCTCTTTTTTTTTATATCTATTTGTTGCTTCTATAGTGTATACTATACTGGTGTTTTCTTATGGAATACAAGTTATATATGTGCTTGATGATTGTAGTCATCTGTATTTAGCATTTTCTCCGTCTTGACTTTTACCTTTTTGTCCTTTCTTTCTGTATTCTAAGAGAGGTTGCCAAGTTTGCGGTTCACATCCAGAATACCCACAGTCCCTTAGAGGCAACAGGCAGACCTGGCTCCCTCTGACAGTTTTTAGCCCAATGTTAACTACTTCTGGTGTTGTCTTTAATTCTGCTTCTGCTTGAAGGTGGTAGAGGTGTGAGATGGGTGGATAGGGGCAAGTGATGGCTGGATGGTGAGAGCTTTTGTGTCCTGTTTATGATGGGGAGCCATTCAAGGCTTTTGCGCAGGGTGTGGCCCAGGCAGTTTTGTGTTTTAGGAAGCTCACTCTGACATTCGTGTAGAGGAGGATGGACTGGAAGGAAAAAGACAGAGGTAAGAGCATGGCACAGGGAAGGCCCGAAACTTGCCCTACAGTTGACCAGTGTTTTGTCTGAACTGGCTGGCAGATAGAAATTAATGTAGACACAGGCAGCAACGTTTAAAACATTGAAGACTAAATAGATCATTGTGGCTCTAGTTGTGTGTGATTTAAAAGCAGGTGAAACAACACCCCCAAAGTGATAATCTTCTCTCAGAGATGAATTAAGATTCAGTCTGGCAATTACATTAAGGTTTCTGATACATAGCTCACACGGAGAGCTGCAATTATGATACATATCGTGATTCTGCATGGCGGGCTCAAATATCACATCATGTTGGTTGAAGTTTAACAGTAGGAAAGAATGTAAAAGATGCCTCACTTTAAGGGGAAATGCCTTCCTCTGGCTTCTATGATTTTTACCGGTAACACTTAAAGAATTCTTTTTTCTGTGTTTGAAGGTGAATAATAAATAGACCCATATGTCCCTTCCTTCTTAGTTTTTCAAGCTAATACAGGTAACCTCAGTTAGAATGCATACATCTAAAAAATACTGTGTAAACCAACTTCATCTCCCCATGCAGGAAAAGAAGAGAAAATAATTCCCCTGTGCTGTGAAATGTAGAGGAGAGGAGGCATGGGGTAGGAAAGATGCCTGGACCCTGGGCTTTGGTAGACCCAATTTCCCGTCCCAGCTCTATCACTCTCTAGCTGTGAGAAGTTGTTTAGGGTGTCTGAAACTCAGTTTTCTGGCCGGATGTTGAGCACAATAGGGTGTCCTGAGGATTGAACGAGATGATATGTGAAAGTATAGAGCAAAACAGGTGCTCCAGTGAGGTGAGCTCTTTAAAAATATTTTTGTATTTCTTAAAGTTGAAATACATGATTAATAGCAAAGGACGTCTCAAGCAGTTCTTACAAGAGTAGCTCAACTCAATAGCTAGAAAATGCTTAGTCCCTTGTAATTGCATCTGTGTCCCTGTGGGGACAGCAAAACCCCTTAGGCCTTCCCAGGGAAGTCCCATTTCGAACATACTGTATTGAAAGGTATGTTCAATGTCTTTGGAAAATGATAGATTTTTGTCATCATTTTAAAGGATGTTAAAATGGAGATGGGGTACATTCTTAAGATGTTTGCTTAATGGAGCAGCATCTATCTGTCGACCTGGAAATCACAC
The DNA here is from genome assembly GCF_003031525.2 of Neophocaena asiaeorientalis asiaeorientalis. NCBI lineage: Eukaryota > Metazoa > Chordata > Mammalia > Artiodactyla > Phocoenidae > Neophocaena > Neophocaena asiaeorientalis. The sequence continues at coordinate 1,042,847 of NW_020175528.1, forward strand.
AGAGGTCTGATTCTTCAGTGGAATCATAGACAAGGTCTTAATCCTTGCCTAAGCCACTGTGTTTATAGCCAAGGTATTTCCAAGAGTGATCTGACACTTGAGGGGCAACTGACGCTCGGTACATCAATAACTAGGGACTGGGTAGAAGCATGGCCAAGGTTACATTTTGAAAGGCCCAGATCACTCCCATAGCGTCTGAAGGTTGACCCCTGGAGAGGGGCAAAGGTGGGGCAGCCAGGAGCCCACCTTCATGGCCAGGTTCGAGAACATGAACAGATGTTACTGGGAGGCCAACCATATTACACACTACTGGACAAACTTGGGAGGTAGGAATCCAGGTACACCATGCAGGGCATTCGGTACCACATAGAAAACCTGGGTATTCGCCCTGGAAATGCAGGAATAGTATCCTTCCCTACTAGAATAGCCACAGCCCACCATGGAGGCAATAGGACACTTCTGGCTGCAGTTTGGACCTCAGGAGGTCAGAGCTTTGATGCGATATCCCCCTACCCATGTCCCTTGGGTAGCTGATTGCAGTTAGAGTAGAAAGAGCAACTGACTTGAAATTAAAGCTCCCACTTGGCTCAGAACCACACCTCATCATTTACCTGTGATATAGCTTTACTGACTTTGAATCTCAGTTTCCTCAGTTTAGCACAGAAGATGCCTTTAGTTTTCCCTTTTGCTTGTATGCATGTCCTCTGAGCTGGATGTTCCTCTTCTGGATGTAGAAGAAGTCATTCCACTAGAGTCACACAGCTCTCACAGCCCGAGTCTGTCTGTCTCCTGTTTGGATGGCTCTGTGCTCTCTGGCCAACATCAGACAGGAAGGCTCTTCTCCATGAGTCAGGACAGTCCCAGCCCCACCCCCAGACAACTGGCTCCTTGGGAAAAGCAGCCGTGCATGGGGCTTGTAAGACCATCCAAACAGTCAGGACTCAAGACATTCCCCTTAAAATAATGTTTTCATAGAAATGTGGACTGTGCTAAAACGGAGAAAGCTTAGGTATTTCATCAGGTCTCTTTGGGCAGAGGGAGTTATCACTTGAACATCAATCTAGGAGAAGATGGTTTGACACTTGCTGAATATCGTCTTTACGGATTTCTCCCAATGCAGCACAGAGACCACCAGACAACACACTGTGCAGTGCAGATTATCACTGCTGAGCTGGGCTGGGGCAAGGAGGGGAGGGGGAGGGAACAGCTGTTACTTAGTGCCCAAGATGCACGCTCTGTCATTCCACTAATCCATCAGGCATCATATTCGTCAAAAGCTCCAAAATATATAAATACATTCAGCAAACCCCTAGATGATGGCTTGTGAAGAGTTTCCCAACTAGGTTGCAAAAAAGAGGTTGGAAGGTGCATATAAGAGCATTTTAGAATGGAGAACACGTGGAATTTCTTGCTCCAGGGTGTGATCACTTTGCAAACAAGAATGGGTTCAAGAAAGGTTTAGACAGCATTTCCAAGAGGGTATTCCTCATAATAACAACAGTTCGAGGTGATGCTTTTAAAAAGATATATTGGGGATATACCGGGTATCACAGGCATCCTTTGGAGTTATACAATGCTTATTTGCATATAAAATACTCTGAGATCTGTAGTAAAGATACCTGTTTAATTTTGTTTCATTCCGAGTTTCCCCAACTTATTGATTCTGAAAACTTTTTGATGTCCCCAGTCACACTCCCTCCCTCTTTTGGGGCACATACTTGGGAAGCCCTGGAGAGTTTCCGACACAGTTTTCCTCCGTGTCGTCCTTGTGGCCATCCTCGGAGGTGGAATCTGGAGCTGAATGGAGAATGAGGTTGATCTGATGTGTTCTTTCTGATGTGTTTCTAGTCTCACATTCTCTAAACATAGATGAGTGGGTAGGAGAAATTCATGAGCACCTAAACTTCTAGGAACATCAAAGAAAATCATCTGAAGGGGGAAGATGAAAGCAGATATTACAGGGCCATATGGGCGGCCCGTGGCACTGTCTTATCGTACCCTGAAAGCAGAGCCATAGAGGAGCACCCATGATCACATGTGGAGCAATAAGATTTGGCTTTTTGACAAATGGACGTGTTAATCGGGTGGAGTATATGTTGCTTTTTTTTTTGATAGCTGAAGTCAGTTTATAAAAGAAATGTGTTGTGTGAGTCTCTTCCTGTCCGGAGCCCCTCCATTTTAGGAATCTGGCTTAAACCCTAATCTCTAAGATCGTATAACCCCAAACCAAGTCATGTTTCTGCTCTTTGCCTTGAGAGCCCTGTAAATGCAGGTGTACGCTTGGGAGATTTACATCTCTATCTTAGAGCATTAATATGGGTAAGTCGTTGTTTATCTTGGTATTAAGAAGATTCAAAGGTTTTAGATCCAGGAAGACAGAGTAAAGGTCGCTGTCATTCTTAATGAGCAATTTCTTCAGAGCTTATCAAATAGAGTGAGGCTGATCATGGCTATCAGCCAAGCTCCCCTGAAATGATTTGGATGGATGACAGTGCTCTAGCAATTAAAAATATATATCATTCCTCGTCATCAAGCCCCAATAGGATCTTGGATTCCTACTGAAAATAGACAGATACCCCCTCGAGTTTTGCTGTGTTTGTAACTGGCACCAAAGGGATATTGTGGGAAGAGGACAGGCTTTGGAATTAGGCAGAATTAGTGCCACAACTTAATAGCTGTGTCTTAACGAAAGTTACTTAGCCTTTCTGAACTTCAAGATCCACAACTGTAAAATGGAACAATGGTGCTTACCTCAAGGGAATTATATGGACTAAGTAAGATGACAATTAGTACCTTGCTGTGTCAGTGAGAGGCACGAGACTCAATATATGATTGTTATTTTTGTTGCTATTGTTCTTATGATTTGGTCCCAAGGCAAAAAACACAGGTTTTGGGGGTGAAGGGACTTGGGCTGGAATTGTGACTCTATTGCTTAACCAGCTGTGTGACTTTGGGAAAATCACTTTGCCTCTCTGAGCTTTAGTTTGTGCATCTGTAAAACACGGTGACTCTTAACTGCCCTGCAGGCTTGTTGGGAGAATTGGATGGGAAAACTTAGGGAAACCCATGAGCACAGTCCTGGCAGGGAGCGGGGGGTTGACGAATGACTGCTCTTCTTACTCTGCACTTGGAGGAGGAGTTGTGGGCGGATAGAGCCAGGGTAGCTGGGTTTAATGTCAGATATGGACTGTGGCGATTGAGTAGCAGAATATATGTCAGGTCACTGTAGAGATAGCTGAAGTCAGTTTATAAATGATATGGCTGCAAAAATGTAGGACTGTTTGATACTCTATCATAATCATAGCCTGCTACCTCTAGATTATATTGGAGGTTGAAGATGCATTTATTCAACAAATACTTATTGAGAACCAACAACGTGCAGGGATTTGTGCTAGGTACTGGGGGTGCATTGATTTATTCTGAAGAAGGAATCACTGATGAGGGCTAGCTCTCTAATCAGGGGCAAGGAGAGATTCATATTTCTCCGGTCCTAACCTCAGTAGGGCTCAGGAACCCAGTGATATGAAATCACTTAGGCAAGAGCTGGGGTCCTTTGCAGATATCAAATTACTGACATCCCAAATATAGTATACTTGTTCTTTTTTCTGTTTCATTGTACATGCTGTTTCTCTGCTTGCCTAGAAAGTTACCACCATCCCCAGTCTTCCAACCTGCTCTTATACATCCTCCTGGACAAAGCTCAGGGGTCACCTCATCCATGAAGCCTTCCTGGACCGCAGTCTAGGTCAGGTGTCCCTCGTCTGGAAACTGAATTCCCTCCCTGTGCTCCCTTCCGACTTCTTTTTTTTTTTTTTCTTTTGCGGTATGCGGGCCTCTCACTGTTGTGGCCTCTCCCGTTGAGGAGCACAGGCTCCGGATGCGCAGGCTCAGTGGCCATGGCTCACGGGCTCAGCCGCTCCACGGCATGTGGGATCTTCCTGGACCGGGGCACGAACCCGCGTCCCCTGCATCGGCAGGCGGACTCTCAACCACTGCGCCACCACGGAAGCCCTCCCTTCCGACTTCTTTAGCACCCACCTCTCAGTGTCCTCTGGCTGGGAACCTCTTCCTCCTAGACCGTAAGCTCTTGATGGCAAAGACTGTACCTAACCCAGGGCTTGTAATGTGTTAGGGGCAACACTGATATGATTTGAATGTGTGTGGCTTAGCATACTTGCAAATCACAGAGATGTAATAACGGTAGCTGTTATTGCAACTACGGCAATATTTACATAAAGCTTTGTAGTTTACAAAACACTGCCTCAGTCTTTCTTCACTGAGTTCTCACCCAGCACCATGAGACAGACATCTTCAGAGCAGAACCTGCTTCCCTGTCCCCTGCCCTGAAAATGAGGAATCAAGGAAGGACTGATTGTGTGGGCTGTGCCACGTCAGGCCTAGAATTGAAATCCACGCCTGTGTGGTTCCACATCCTTTTGTTTTCTCTATTGCCATTTTATTTGTCTGTTAATTTTCTTGCGTAACAGAAGTTCTTAGGAAAGGACACACACACAGGACATATGCACGTGGAAACGCAAAATCCAGTGACCAGTGCAGCGAATGATGGACTCTCCAATAAAGAGTCTCCTAGCCGGCAGCAGCTCTCCTTCCTCTAAATTACTTACCTTTGTCTAATTTCCTGAGACCTGACATCTCTCCACAGGGACGAGAGTCTAACATAATAATACAATAGGGTATGGGTTGTGAATATTGCAAACACACAAAATGGCAGATAGCAGATTTCTTCCAAGACTCTGTGCTTGAAGGGAGGACAGAGTGCTGTGTGACAAGGGACAGGGACAGATAGAAAAGGAAACCAGCCTTGCTGTCCCCACAGTGCTGCTTGGCAGGGTCCTTTGCTGTGTTAGACCACCTGTCTGGCCCTTGTCCAGCAAATGGGGACCCCGTGCAGCCACTGGGCCAGTGCTTAGCGAGGAGCATCCTTCCTGGGTCAGACTCACCTGAGGTAGGTGCACTGTCCAGGTGCCCTGAGGCAGCACGGCTGGGGTGTGCTGAGATCAAGGGTGAGTGAAGCCAGGAAGACATGGGGACCTCTGTCTGAACCTCAGCGCTGAACGACAAATTCACCTGTGGGGCATTGGAAGATATGTTAGCACCTTCTCCTGGATCCTGGTGGGCCCCGGAAACACACGAACACTTGCTCTGAATGGCTTTCTCTTTGAACCATTCAATCCCTGGACCACCCTCTCTTCTCACCCAGGTCAGTACAGCCCTCCAAGGTCCTCTCTGCTCCTGGTTCCTCCAGGACTTGTAGAAAAGATAGAGGAATGTGCAAAATTAGAAAAATAGACGTGCCTCTTTCTGGTTCTGAGTTGCTTTGTTGTGATGGCTCCAAATCAAAGTCCATTTTGAGAGGCTGTGTTGGCATTTCTCATGTCTTCTCTCCCAGACATGGAAAGAGCACTAAGAACAAAAAAGATCCAGGTCCTACCCCAGCTCCATCATTTACTATCCGTATGATAACAGGCAAGTTAATTACTTTTCTGCACTTGGGTTTTCTCTTTATACAATATGAATCATCATACTTTGTCTGGCAGCATGGTTGCTAAGGATTAGGGATGAGTCAAGTGTCTACCACATGGTAGGTGCTCAGTGTGTGAACACTTTCTAGGTAGAAGCTGGAGAGAGCATGTCACGGTAGAGTAGACTCTTGGGAGGTAGAGGACCACGGCCAGGAGTCAAGTCTCAGCTCAGTTTTCTTTCTTTCTTTCTTCCTTCCTTCCTTCCTTCCTTCCTTCCTTCCTTCCTTCCTTCCTTCCTTCCTTCCTTCCTTTCTTTCTCTCTCTCTACTTGAGGTGGGATTGTATTGCTATAAGCTTCCCTCTTAGAACTGCATTTGCTGCATCCCATAGGTTTTGGGCTGTGGTGTTTTCATTGTCATTTGTTTCTAGGTGTTTTTTGATTTCCTCTTTGATTTCTTCAGTGATCTCTTTATTTAGTAGCATGTTGTTTAGCCTCCGTGTGTTTGTATTTTTTACAGATTTTTTCCTGTAATTGATACCTAGTCTCATAGCATTGTGGTAGGAAAAGATAACTTGATACGATTTCAATTTTCTTAAATTTACCAAGGCTAGGTCTGGTGGGTTTTTATCTTGCTCTTTCATCTGCTGTGTGTTTCTCTGTCTTCTCATTTTGCTTAACTTACTGTGTTTGGGGTCTCCTTTCTGCAGGCTGCAGGTTCGTAGTTCCCGTTGTTTTTGGTGTCTGCCCCCAGTGGATAAGGTTGGTTCGGTGGCTTGTGTAGGCTTCCTTGTAGAGGGGACTGGTGCCTGTGTTCTGGTGGATGAGGCTGGATCTTGTCTTTCTGGTGGGCAGGACCATGTCTGGTGGTGTGTTTTGGGGTGTTCGTGAACTTAGTATGATTTTAGGCAGCCTCTCTGCTAATGGGTGGGGTTGTGTTCCTGTCTTGCTAGTTGTTTGGCATAGGGTGTCCAGCACTGTACATTACTGGTTGTTGAGTGGAGCTCGGTGTTAGTGTTGAGACGGAGATCTCTGGGAGAGCTCTCACCAATTGACATTACGTGGGGCCAGGAGGTCTCTGGTGGTCCACTGTCCTGAACTCGGCTCTCCCACCTCAGAGGCTCAGGCCTGACACCCATCTGGAGCACCAAGACCCAGTCAGCCACACAGCAAGGTACGTGGGGAGTTTCTTGCCTGTTAGGAAGTCTGAGATCTTCTGCCAGCATTCAGCAGGTGTTCTGTAGGAGTTATTCCACATGTAGATGTTTTTTTGATGTATTTGTGGGAAGGAAGGTGATCTCTATGTCTTACTCCTCCGCCATGTTGAAGGTCCTCTCTCAGATCAGTTCTGACTGCCCAACAACTCAGGCAAAATACTGAACACGTCTCAGAATCTCACAGGAACAATGTTGTTTTTTAATTCATAAAACTGAAATATTAACATTTGCTCTTCCTTTCTCCAGAGGTTTTTGTGAAGTCCAAGTCACTTCTTCCAACTCATGAGCTGGCTTTCTGCCTCTGCATTGAGAATGGCTGAGTCTGTGAGCTGAGGGTGGGGACCAAGAGGTGGAGGGGTGGAGATGAAGAAGACAAGGGGCTGGCTTCTGCTTCCTGCCTCCCTGCAGGTTACCAGCATCGCAGACTGACCCACCTGGTTCAGTGGTTTTTATCCCTGTACTGTACAACCCAATCACCTTGGGTGCTTTAAAAACTACTCATGCCTGGGTCTCACCCCCTCCCAGAGATGCTGATGTGAGTGGTCTGGGCTGTAGCCTGGGCATCTGGATCTTTCAAAACTCCCCACACAATCCTTTTTTAAATTAATTAATTAATTTTTGGCTGTGTTGGGTCTTCGTTGCTGCACGCAGGCTTTCTCTAGTCGCGGCGAGCAGGGGCTACTCTTCATTGCAGTGTGCCAGCTTCTCATTGCAGTGGCTTCTCTTTGTTGTGGAGTATGGGCTGTAGGTGCACAGGCTTCAGTAGTTTTGGCATGAGGGCTCAGTAGTTGTGGGTCACAGGCTCTAGAGCACAGGCTCAGTAGTTGTGGTGCATGGACTTAGTTGCTCCTGGCATGTGGGATCTTCCCAGACCAGGGCTCAAACCCATGTTCTCTGCATTGGCAGGCAGATTCTTAACCACTGCGCCACCACGGATTTCCCTCCCCATGTGATTCTAATGTACAACAAGGGATGAAAATGTCTACTTTACAGGGAAGCAGATATAAAGAAATATAAGTGGCATCCCATACTTAACTGGCTTTAACTCCGTCTGCATGTATAAAGTACCTACATTTTTTTTTTTTTTTTTTTTTTTTTTTTTTTTTTTTTTT
>NW_020175528.1:1051298-1207844 GCF_003031525.2 Neophocaena asiaeorientalis asiaeorientalis
TTTTTTTTGCAGTACACGGGCCTCTCACTGTTGTGGCCTCTCCCGTTGTGGAGCACAGGCTCCGGACACGCAGGCTCAGCGGCCATAGCTCACGGGCCCAGCCGCTCCGCGGCATGTGGGATCTTCCCGGACCGGGACACGAACCCATATCCCCTACATTGGCAGGCAGACTCTCAACCACTGCGCCACCAGGGAAGCCCAAGGGGAACATTCTTTTAAGCGGCAGTGTCAGGATTGGAACTCAGGGCTGCCTAACTCCCAAATCTGCCTCCCTCTGCTTACCACTGTGCCTCCTGATAGGCAGTCATTGGCTTCCTGCGGTGATCTCAACCATGTCCCAGGCACCATGGAAGTGACAGGAGACCCCTCCCTAAATCACTTCAAACCTCTCTGGTCTCCATCAAGGAAGGAAACTCAGAGATACCACTCCGGTATGCAGCAAAGCAGTAGCACTAGGAGACGGCCAGTGACCCAGGGTCCAGTGGCTCCTTTCCACAGAACATCGCCAGGGTTGGGGAGGGCTGTGGGCTGCAGGGGTCCAGCAAGGCTCTTGGAGGAGGAGGTAAGTGGATCCTGAAGGACATGGTGTTCTAGGTTCTGGCCCTGCTTCAATTGCAGCTTTTATCACAGGATGAGCCTCAGACGATGTGAGGTCTCTGCTCCAGTTTTAATGCCCGCTCCTTGGACTATGTCCCCAGTCCTGCCTCATGCCTTCTGGGTGGAGTCCTGGTGCTGGGGTCCCTACCAGTCTTGGGCAGTACTTCTCTGCCTTGTGCTTTGACCAGATGGGCCCTGTTTGCCATCAGCAGAATTGGACTGTACCAGGGATCATACTGGAGCCCCCCTGGGGGAGGTACAGCAGGAGTGACAGGGACAAGCTCATCATAAGGGCTGCTTTAGAGGAAGCATGGCTGATGTTGGGTCTTCGAGACCCGAGTCACTATTGTTGAGTTTCGAGGAAGCTGCCTGTCTTAGGAGAATAATGGCAGTAATAACATGTGGGAGAACTGCTGGCCTGTCCAGCACAGGAAACAGCCGCTAACAGAATCCCCCAGGACCTCGGAAGGTGGTCTTCAGGCTAGAGCACATGCACGGTCACTGGAGTGGGGTCAGTCAGCTCCTGGCAGCTTCTGCTACCTGGAAACCCAGCCGCTAGCCCTGCTCAGGCTTGGCAGGTGCCCCTCACGTAGCATATACTCTTCGCACAGCTGATGGGGCTTCACCCACACCCCCTGACTGTGAGGAAGAGCCTCTATGCTCCATCCAGCTCTACTGTCACAGAGGACCTTCTCTTGACTCCGTGGTGTGAGTTCTGTGGCCCTAAGAGCCATGCTTATCCCAAGAAGGGGCTCTTTTCCTGAATAGTTTCCAACCTTGCCTCCCTTGATTAAGGCAGAAACCAAAACACGGAAGAGCTGTTCCATGGGGGTAGAAGAAGATGGGACTTGGGTTCTAAAGCGCATGTGATGGCCCTGAGGTTTTGGACGCCTCACTTCATTCTTCTTGGACTCGGTTGCCTCATTCATCTGATTGATAGAGTCATTTGTGATTTCCCTAAGGAGGTGGATAGGTTAAAGAGGACACATCCTTCAGTTAGTCTTGGCATCCAGGTGTGTGTTTGCAAAGTCTCAACTTGGCTCCTGTTACTTCCTGTGTGTGTACACTGAGGATGGAGTTCATGGTTTTGTTGAGAATATCATTAGGACCAGTGGATGTAGTTTCTGGGGACAAGGGACACCTAAGAGCATGAAGCTTGCTCACAAAGGACCCCCAGCCTGAGGTGAGCCTGGAGGACCACAGGACGGTCCAGGCTGCCTAGGCCAGGGAGGACCTCTCAGTGAGAAGGTTCCACCCCAGGGGTATGAGGGAGCTGGAAGTCCTTGGAAAAAACCGAGGAGTTGTCCAGAGCTGGGCCCCCCAGACAAACCCACACCGGGTGCTAGAGACTCCCAGGTTCCATTTCCATAATTTACAGGAAGAGTCATGAGTGACCAAGTGATACACCTGAATTTCTGTGATAGTTTTTCTTCGTATTTTCAAACCCCTTTTCATGTGTTGAGTCTTATCATCATCCTGTCTTTGTGTCTGGACATTCTTGCTCAAGTAATGACGGGTCTAACGTTCTCAGGCCCTTGTGTGACCTGGAGAGGAGTCCTGAGAGGCAGGAGGTAGCATCCCAATCCTGGTTTAGCCCATTGTGACCTCAGGTAATAAGTACCTTATCTCTTCGGGCCTCAGTTTCCCTAGCTGTAAGATGGGAATAACACCTGTCCCATCCACCTCATGGGAAGTCAGAGGCGATGATGCCTTTGAAAGGGCATTGGGATGTTGTGGGCAACTTTAAACTCTACAAGTGTAAAGAGCGGCCAATCAACCTGAACTTGAATGCACCTCCACTTTTTGCTAATGTCGTGACCACTGAGCTCCCAGAGCTCCATTTTCTCATCTGTCTGATAAAGATAATAATCCCCTCGTCACAACAGGACCATTGGGCTGCTATGAATTATGATAACGTGTGTACAGCATCTAACAAGTGCCTGACATAGTCTACAAACCCCAAACAGCAGCAGCTGTTGTGATTATCATCATTAGAGGGATTATAATCTTCACAGATATGAATACAGGTAATTTTGCCAGGTAGACCCAATTCTTTCATGGAAATCCCTTCCCTTCCCTTTCACTATAATGGTTCTTAGTACCTCTGTTTACATCTAGAATCAGCCTTGCTAAGCCTTCCTGGGCCCTGGATGAAGCGCATCTTCTAGAGCTCGATGGCTCACTCTCTCTGCATTTCACCCTGTTCTGTCATTTGAGGGGAGAAGCTTCTGTGTGCTGGCTGTGCCCATCACCCCACAAGGCAGGACAGGCTTCGGTCAGAAAGCCTAATGGTTTGTGTAAGAATTCAGGATGCTCTGATAGCATACTTCCAATGGCTTGTTTGCCTGAGATCTTTGAAGGAAGCTTGCAGAAAGACATGTTAGGATTCCAGCTTTCCTAACCCACGAAGGTACATGGAGGGTGCTATGCTAATTGGCATGTCTGCCGTCTCCCTCCCAGAGTGCCTTTGTGCTGGCTGTCAGCTTCCGCTTGGTAGATACTAAACACTGTGAAAGTGAATGATATCATGACTGGCAACTTAATAGATGTCTTTTTGAGCTGCACGTGCTCCCGTGTGCTCCCGCCAGATAAAATTAACAGAAGCCTTCAAGACCGCTCTTTTCAGGCTGAGTCTTGAGAGAGAGAGAGTCTTGTTAGCAAGAGCCTCCCCACTCACGTGAAAGGCAGGGAACTCAGTCTGATTGGAGATTAGGGGATGGATGCTTGTCAACGGGGCTGCTGCCTGACTTGCTGGAGAACTGACATCTTCCCAGGTCTTTCTGATAACAGGTAAAAATTATGAGGGGTGGAGACAAATAGGACTCCTGTTAATGTGAGCAGGCCCCCAGATGAGGCTTGATGTTAAAAGTCGTCACCTTAGGAGATGGCACACTTTTTCGGATTACATTGGAAGTACTTAAAATGTCTTTTCGTTTCTTGTTTTTAGGTTGTTTTCAGAGTCCATACAACCCCAAATCCCAAAGTCGTGCAGCTCGGGTTGGCTAGATTAGGCTCAAAGTGCTACTTGCTCTAAAAGTTAGTGATGCTGGGCTCTTTTTTTTAGCTTTATTGAGATGTAATTGATATACAAAAAAACCACACACATTTAATGCGTACATCTGATGATACCATCACCACAATCAAGGTGCTAAATATATCTATCACTGCCAAGAATTGCCTTATGTTCTTTTGTGGACTTTTTTTTGTAAGAACACTTAACTCAAGATCTATCCTCAACATCTCAACATGTTTTAAAGTACACAATACAGGATTGTTAACTATTGGCCCTGTGTTGTACAGCTAATCTCTAGTTCTAGAGATGGCTCATCGTGCATAATAGAAAGCTTCCACCCACTGAAAAACAAATCCCCATTCCCCCTCCCTGCAGCCCCTGGCAACCACCATTCTATTTTCTCCTTCTATGAGTCTGACTAATTTAGACACTTCATATAAGTGGAATCAGTCAGTATGTGTCCTTCTGTAACTGGCTTATTTCACTTAGCATAATGTCCTCTAGGTTCATTCGTGGTGTCGCAAATAGCAGGATTTCCTTCCTTTTTAAGACTGAAAAATAGTGGATAAAGAAGATACACTGGGCCCCGCCCCACACTACCTTGCATCACACTAAACCGTTTTCATTCACCCAACAGGCGACACATTCACCTGCCTCTGGGCCTTTACATGTGACTTTTTTTTTTGCCTGTAACAACTTCCCTTTCTTTGGGGGCTTGATAATTCCTTGTCATCTTTGAAGGGTCATTTCAACTCTTATCTTCCATGAATGAGGTTCTCAACTCCAGTTTTCCCCCAAGAAGACCACTTCCTGCCCCTGCACCTCTGCAGCTCCATGTACGTTCCTTGGTAGTTTTGTCATCTTGGAAGGATTGAGTTATGGCATCGTTCCCCACACTGTGATTTCTTTTAGATCAGAGGACAGATCTTCATCAGAACTCTGTAACCCAGCCTCCAGTGGAGCATCCATTACATGGTGTCAGCTCAGTAGATATTTATTCAAAACTCTAGACAGCGAGAAGCATGGGTAGGTGGGAAGAGTTCAAGCTCTGACATGAGGCAGCCCTGATTTTGAAACTGCACAACGCAGACTGGAACTTGAACCCATGGGCCAGGAGTTGAACCCAGCCTAAACCCAGATTGGGACTTGAATCCACTGTCTTTTAATTAAGATCACACACCTGGTCTCAGGACTTAAAGAAGCTCAGGTCCTTGCTGCCTCGTCGCAGAAAGAATTCAGTGAGAGACAAAGTGATAGATACAAAGTGGATTTATTTAGAGAGATTCACATTCCATAGACAAAATGTGGTCCATCTCAAAAGGCGGGAGCGGCCCTAGGGAATGGGGTCGTCTCAGAAAGTGAGAGTGGCCAAGGGAGAGCGTGGGCCATCTCAGAAGGTGAGAGGCCCCCAAATATGGGGTGGTTAGTTTACGGGCTGGGTAATTTCATCTGCTAATGAGAGGATTATTCCAATTATTTGGGGGAAGGGGTGGGGATTTCCAGGAATTGGGCCACTGCCCACTTTTTGGCCTTTTATGATTGGGCTCAGAACTGTCATGGCGCCTGTGGGTGTGTCATTTAGATGCTAATGTATTACAGTTGGCGTATAAAGAGGCTCAAGGTCTACTGGAAGTTGAATCGTCTGCCATCTTGGACCTAGTTGCTTCTAGCCCGTTTATGTCATATCCTCAAGGCCTACGTCATTCTTTTAGAGGTTGTGCCCTGCCCCTTCCCTCCTGGTTCAATTTCACCTTCCTTCCTGGCCCATAGGAGTGGGGAAGCCACAGGGAAACCCTCAGTGTCTCTGAGCCTACTGTCTCCTGATCCATAGGAGAGAAAATGATTCCTAAAGGTGTGGGGTTTCTAGGAGAAATGAATGGCATGGGCCAGGTGCTCTGCACAGCACATACAGGCTGCGTAAAGCATCTGCTGGAAGGATCATAGCTCCTCAAGGCAGTTCTCAGAAAGAAGCTATCCAAATGGTTCCAGCAAGGCTGAAATCTCTGGAATAAGTACATAGGCTCTCAAGGGACTACTTGGAAGAACTCTCTCTCAGTGGTCCGAGCAGGCGCTGGTGTTTGATGAGAAATGCAGCTTTGCTTTCCGCTAGCCAAGGCTCACGATCAAACAGTGTCCTGCCCAGGGCTGCCCCAGGTCTGAGCCCAAGAGCCCCGGTGGCAAATTCTAACACATTTCCAGCTTCATCTGCGAGCTCTGTTCAGCCTTCTGCAGTTTAACAAGTTCCAGGGAAGATTCCAGTGTCTCTTCCAAGCATAGGAAAGTTCCTTGGGTTCAAAGAATATCATTCCTGTAGCTGGCAGAATGATCGTTCCGACACATCCCGCCCACGTGGGACAGATGGCGTTACAGAACATTTTGTCCGCTGAAAACCATTGCCCATGAGTGAGATTGCCTGCCATTTGAAAACACGTTTCCAGAAGAAGCCTGCTTTGTTTCTGGGAATTAGTTAGAGGGGCTTGGACGTGCAGTGCCAGAATGCTTGGAGCCACAGTGCAGACTCTGGGAAGACCTTTCCCCAGGACCCCCTGAACCCACCTGTCTACTCCCTGGTGAGGTATAATTTCCTGTGATCCCTGCTGGCTCAGAAAGCCTGTTGAAAAGTACACGCCAAGGGGCACAGAATCCATTACAGAAAAGAAAATAAACAAAACTGGAGACAAGTGGAATTCAATAAGTTCAACTAAGCATATGATACCTTACAATAGCTGAGATGCCCTAAAATCGCGGAACGCACCGTAAGGGAGGAAGGATCTAACTGCAGTTAAGTGTACGACACAGGTTGTTTTTATTAGGAAAGGGGTATTACAGACATAGCAGAAGTTCAGCTGGGTGTTGTTAGCATAGTGCCGAAAAGCAGAAGGACGAGACGGCTCGAAGCAAGAGGGTGAGCCACAGCACAGCACCCAGGAAGGTGAAATGAAAGGGTTTCGTGAAGCAGGCGGTGTGTGGAGACGAACGGGCAGCGCTTCTCCTCCTCCAAGGCTCCTTGAGGTTTTGCTAAATAAAGCACGTAGGTAATTCAGAGGAAGTTCAACCGGGGGAAACGAAAATTCGACAGGAATGGGTGTTGCACCTACAAAGCAGTGAAAGCACTCTAGTAAACATTTTACTGGCAGCACATAGAAGAAAATATCTTAATCCAAAAGAGTGATGGTGCTGGCGCAGAAGAGTTTTCGCGTGCTGGGACGCAACAGTGAGGGAGACACGGCTGGTCAGCTGGGATGTTTACGTCAGTCTCGAACTGAGACTTTACCCACAGTGATATTATCCTCAACGGTCTCCTCCATCCCTCCGGCAATAGGCCCAGCTGGGAATGCAGCCCCCTTAGCAGAACCAGTCCTCAGGCACCTGTGCATTTATTCATCAACATTTACTTAGTACCTACGCTGTTCCAGACTCTGTTTCCGGTGCTGGATGTACAGAGACAAGGTAAGCACCTGGCACCGTGAAAGGAACTTGCTGATTGTCAATCTTTTGAGCGAATTAATGATTGAATGAGTGAATGGACAGATGTATGGGTGGATGAGTCAGGGCGTCTGATACTCTGTTTCACTAGCGGAGGCCAGGGTGTAATAGATGGAAACAAGGCAGTTCAGCTGAACTGTTTGCATGCACTCATAAGAGTCTGTGCAGGACCCAGTGGGCACCCTGGGGAGGCGGTTGCTCTCCCTGGGAAGTCAGGGAGCGTGTCCCACAGGAGGACAGAAGGAGTCCTGAGGCAAAGCCTTCTAAGAAGACCCTCCTGTCCCCTGGCCCCCCTTGAGAGGGCCCTTGGTCTCCAGGAATGATTCAGCTTCTCTGCTGGATCCTTGGCCCTACTGCTTGCATGGGTTGCCCCTTGCCCACTCATTCAGTCTGTTTATGGCCACTCTGGGGTGACCGACACACCGAATCCTGCCCTGGTGTTGGGTCCATGGGGTTGACCCACACTTCCCATGGATGTGACAGGGTCCCCTGCAACATGACGAGGGGGTAACTTGCTCACTTTATTATTTTTTTTTATTGGAGTATAGTTGCTTTACAATGTTGTGATAGTTTCTGCTGTACAATGAAGTGAGTCAGCTATATGTATGTGTATATCCCCTCCCTCTTGCATCTCCCTCCCACCCATCTAGGTCACCACAGAGCACCGAGCTGAGTTTTGCTTTTTTCTTTGCGGTGCGTGGGCCTCTCACTGTTGTGGCCTCTCCCGTTGCGGATCACAGGCTCCAGACGCGCAGGCTCAGTGGCCATGGCTCACGGGCCCAGCCGCTCCGGGGCATGTGGGATCTTCCCAGACCGGGGCACGAACCTGTGTCCCCTGCATCGGCAGGCATACTCTCAACCACTGCGCCACCAGGGAAGCCCCTGAGCTTTGCTTTATAGCATGTTCCCACTAGCTATCTATTTTACACATGGTAGTGTATATATGTCAATCCTAATTTAAAAATCATCCTGTGTTAGGGGGCAGTGAATGTATCTCATTCCAGAATCATCTAGAACTCATAAAAGAGGATCACATTAGAAACAAACAGGTGAGTGAGAAAGGACAGAATTAAAGAGGAGTGGAGAGTCCACTGCTCACGTAGTGGCTCCTGACCCCCCGCTGTGGCCCTCTGAGGGACGCGGGGCTGCCTCCAACCCTGCCGGGACTACATAAGGTCTGCTTCTTCCAGATGGAGGCTGAGTGGGAGGGTAAAGAGTGAGTATTGTCACAGGCCACCAAGGAACGCCCAGAGAACCCTCACTTAGCTGGAGAGGTGGGGTGGACGTCGTCTTTTCCCTAAAGCCTTTAATTGCTAACGACTTTGAGTGGGATTTGTTCAAGTGATTCTTTGTGTTCAAACTCTTTTTGTCCAAAGTCATTACTCACTGTGGTTCCTCTGAATATTTGAGACGGCTTAGCCTGGCATATTCCCCATCATGGCACTTTATAAATGTTCACGCTGATTAGAACTTTTATTTTTCATAATGACCCTCTAATGTAATGATAACACAAGTAATAGTCCATATCTAATGTTTTCTTGTCCAAAGGCTGAGGGAATTCGTTTCGTGTATTTAGTGCCGAACTCCTAAAGGAAAACTGTTTAAGCCGTTGCCTTCACTTATGCATTTTTATGAATCTCTGGATAATAAAAGGGAATGGCTCGTCTGGAAAGTCGGGAGAAAGGGAAGATGTTCAGGTCATTTGTGATGGCCTTTCGGATGATCTAAACACCGTTTCCTTATCACAGAGCTGCTCAGAAACATCAGGTTCTAGGCCAATGACGGGACCAGGAAACTCTGAGTGCGAAGCTGGGGATTTTGCAATACCTGCGTCTGTTTCAGATGCAGTGGCACTAGGCCACTGGACTCTGGGTGGCCCATAAGCAGGCCATGGGTGCAGCTGGCTGCTAGTGGGCAGGGGTTTATTGTGGGAGTGTGAGAAGGGTGTCCTCCTCCAAGCCAGAGAGGGGAGAGCCCAGGAACCCGCTGAGCACTCCAGAAAGACTGGGACCCCCCTCAGGGAGACTGAGAAAGATGGAGGCTGCCCATTTCTCACCAGGCTGCCCTGCACATCATGAGACTTTTCTTTCATCCTGAGCCCTTCACCCCTTAGTGATGCCCTGTCCTGGCATCCCTCTTCCCCATCTGTGTTATTTTGTGTGTATTCCCCAAAACCTGCTCTCAGTAATACCTCGAGGGTGAATAAATGCAGCTCATGGGTCCCCTCTCCCGGGGTGCATTCACGTTAAGTATGCAATGAAAAACTTTGGGTGCAGGAAAGTGGATTGCAGACTGGGAGAGAGCTTGGTCTGAGGAAACTTTCGTGTCACCGGGATCATCTTGAGGATAAGGAAACACGACTTCCACCTCACCCATGAGAAAGCTTGACAGATAAAATACCAGATGCCCAGTTAATTTAATGTCAGATAAGCAGCAAACGACCTTTTAGCAGAAGTATGTCCCAGAGATTGCATGGACCTACTGATACTAAATTAATCATTTGTTGTCTATCTGAAATTCAAAATTAACTGGGCTTCCTGTATTTTTATTTAAGTTAATCTCATCCATGAGTCCTAGACTTGGTACAATCTCCTGGGGTCCTGAATGTGGCTTAAAATGCTACCCAGTCCCAGCAACAGAGGTACAGGTGAGTAGACATAGTTGTCCAGTCCACTTGTGCCCAGACTGATCCGACAGTGGTGCTTCTGCCTGCATCCTCCTGGTTATTTCAGGGAAGAGGAGGTCCTTCTGGTCTATTGTAAGCCCAAGATGTAGGAGAGGGGGCACTTTGAGCCCCTACCCACTTGCTTGGGAGGAATGAACACAGTGACACAGGTATAAGCTGTGAAATCAGAACTGAGTTCAAATCCACCTGTAGAACTTTAGTCGCGGGATACTCTCTCTGTGCCTCTGTTTCTCATCTGTGAAATGGAGATGACATCTACCTCTCAGGCTCTTGTGATTTTCCAAAGTAAGATATGGAAAGCAGCTGTGTAGTGAACCCCACGATGTGCCCCAGCTGCTGGGAGAACGCTTGGCAGAAACAGCTTCCAGCTGTCAGCCCCTTCAGGCCCTGCCTCAGCTGTGAAGAGTCATATTGGCCAAAGTTAAATCCCTCTCAGGGGCCCTCATCCAGTGATTGATGAATACAAGAGCCTAAAGGCCTGCGCATCTCAGCTCAACCCCGGATAACGCAGAAAGGGCCATTCAAGCTCTAGAGCATCGCTGGTGGGTCACTGAGCCTGCATCAGTTCTCCCTCTGCCATTCCTGCTTCCATCCCTTCTCTTCCACAGCTGTGACCCCAAGGCCATTGCTGATGAAATACCCTGCACAGTAAACTCTGTCTTAGAATCTGCTTCCCAGGGAACCCTGCCTGCCACAGCCTGGTACCGTTCCTGGCACGTAGGATAGGTGCTCAACCCATGGAAAACACGGACAACAACAACCCAAGAATGGCAACAGCAGAGTCAAACATACAACATGGACCTAGTTGTACATGTCAGCTCCTGCACCTTCTTAGAAAGGGCTTCCTTGCTGGCGATGATGTCATTTGACATTAGATTGTGATCAGTGCAAGACCCATGCCTGCCCCTGTGCCTCTCTTGGTGGTCGACATGGGCCTGGAAACACAGCAGGTGCTCAGTAAACGCTTGGGCAACACTTAGTGGCTTGGCCTCAGAAGATCAATGGAGCAGTAGACTTCTAGGGGACAATCATTTACAGATGTGAATAGCTTCAGGAGCGTTTGCTTAAGTGTGTGTGGAAGAGATACATGAGTGGTTGCAGTAGGAAAGTGTGGGGTTTGGGGATACCCTTGGTCCATGAAATAAGGTCATGAAGGAAGAGTGATGGATCCCCCAGAGACCCTAGGAATTGGTGGGAGAGAAGCTCTGGGCTACAGGCAGGGCTGGAGAGAGAGCAGGCTACACCCAGGAAATGGGAATTAGCTCAAGGTGTCCAGGGGGCTAGGCAATGAGCAGAGGTCAGAGGCACATGGAGATTATAGAATGAGAAGCCTGTGTGCCAGGCTAGGGAGTGTGACCTTTATTTACAGGGCGACGGGGGCTCTTAGAAGGAGGGGAGCAGGGGGTGGGGTGGTCCAACCTGCATTTTACAGGCCACTCTGCCTTCAGTAGGGAGGATGCCTAGGTAGCGGTTTGGCCTAGGTAGTGGGGCTGGAAAGCAGACACACAGGAGACTTTTCTGTGAGGGACGTTATATACAATAAATATGGTAAAAGATGAATTAATGGATGAGAGAGAAGGGAGCCATGGAGGTAGATATCCAGGGTCTTCCCCTTCCCTCACCACTCTGTCTACCCAGCTCATCATCGCAGGACCCAGCTGAGGTCCAGCCCTCACCTCCTGAAGGTCATTATTGACCTCCCCTTCCTCTGAAGTTACTACAAAATTACATCTGAGCTACCCAATCACACAGTGAGAATTCTGAATCCTGTTCTCATTTTCTTATGTTATTGGGAGCTTCTCCAAGCAGAAGCTGCCCTTATGTTCCTAAGCCTCTCACCATTGTGGAGCACAGGCTCCGGACGCGCAGGCTCAGCGGCCATGGCTCACGGGCCCAGCCGCTCCGTGGCATGTGGGATCTTCCCGGACCGGGGCACGAACCCGTGTCCCCTGCATTGGCAGGCGGACTCCCAACCACTGCGCCGCCAGGGAAGCCCTCACCTGTCCCTTTTGAAGAGTGGGCCCTCCAACAACCTCAAAAGGTCTTGACATGTATCCTCATGGGATCTTGTATTTCTCCTTCTCAGCACAGATGCCAATTTAATTACCAGTGTACTTACTTAGTGCTGTACCTCCATTGTCCCTCCCACATACAGTAGTTACTCATTAAATAAATCTTTGTGGAATGAAACTGTTACTTGTGGCTTCCACCATGTACATGGGCAATCAGTGTTCACATTCCATTAGTCCAGATGGATGTGTGGGTGGAAACTATGTTGAAAGTTGTTTCCAGGGGGTTGAATCTACTCTCTCTTTCAACTCCCAGGATGAAGCAGCCCCCGTATCATAAAGCTATGCTTCATAGCTAGTTCCCTTCCCTTGTGCTGTAGGAAATCCCATTTTCTCCCACTCCATGCTTAGTGGAGTTGGAGGCAATCTACATATCCAAGACATAAATGCTTCATGAATCCAGCAGATACCGAAAGAGAGCCTGGTAGGTACAAACCCTGGGGACATGCTCTGGAGCCAAGGAGTGTCCCCACACGCACGAACTCCAGCTCAAACATTCCCAAACGAAGCCTGATCCACCTGTGACTGGAGCCACATGGGCTTTGGAGCTTGGGTGCCTTCCTGGTGTATGTGGCGTCTCTGAGAGGTTGGTTTATGAGGATTTCAGAATTGCATGCCAGGGCATGATGTGGGGCTTTTGCTAAACTCCTGTAGAGGAAGAGATGAGGTTTCGGCCTCTACTGTTGAGAGGGGAGGGGGGATCCTGGCACCTTGTAACCTACATGACCCCTCTCAGCTCCATTTCTGGACCCTGTCGCTCACACTGTGTAGATGGAGGCTGCTTTATAAAGACGTAGGGGCGGGGCTTCTCTGGTGGCGCAGGGGTTGAGAGTCCGCCTGCCGTTGCAGGGGACACGGGTTCTTGCCCCGGTCCGGGGGGATCCCACGTGCCGCGGAGTGGCTGGGCCCGTGAGCCATGGCCGCTGGGCCTGCGCGTCCGGAGCCTGTGCTCCGCAACGGGAGAGGCCACAGCAGTGAGAGGCCTGCGTACCACACACACACACAAAAATGTAGGGGTGGAGGAGCAGATGCACCCGCTGGCACAGGGAAGACAAGGGGCTGCCAGGCACTTAAAAACACGTCACCCTATGCAAAAGCATGGGGATGCTCTGCCTGTGATCATGTCACTCCTCAGGGCTGGAGCCGCCTACCTGTGGCGGGAATGTGGCTGGAGCTTGGAGCTTCGGCATTCTGCCCAGCTCAGGCAGTGGGTGCTGTGGAAAGAGCTATGAGGGCTGGGTGTACCTGTGTATATTTAGGGGTCGTGTTTAAAAAGGAAATCACGGGCCACCCTGGTGGCGCAGTGGTTGAGAGTCCGCCTGCCGATGCAGGGGACACGGGTTCGTGCTCCGGTCCAGGAAGATCCCACATGCTGTGGAGCGGCTGGGCCTGTGAACCATGGCTGCTAAGCCTGCGCGTCCGGAGCCTGTGCTCCGCAACGGGAGAGGCCACAACAGTGAGAGGCCCGCGTACCGCAAAAAAAAACAAAACAAAACAAAAAACAAAACGGAAATCATGGCACAGGTGAATCAGAGAAGTCATTCTCAAAATCATCACCTTGCCCCTGAATTCCTTCTCTGAGAGCCTCATTCTTTGGAGGTTAAAAGGCCTTTAGAGTTCTCAGATTCTCTTTGGATGAAAATGAGAGGCTTGAGATAGAAAGAGTCTGAGTATCATCCACCAATGGAGGGTGATGGTGGATGCCTGGGGTGCCATGGGGAGGGCGATCAGAGGGCTGTGATATCAGCCAGGGAGGTGGAAGAGAACACCGTGTGAGGAATGGGGCTTCCGGAGGGAGCTGAGCTGAGCCAGGAAGGTGCTCGACAAGAGGGGGCCCCATGTCAGAAAGACACTTCCCTGACCTCACTGACAGTCATGATGGGTGCCAGTTTATTCACTGACTGGGCATGTATTTATCAGAGCCTATAGTGGGCCAGACACTGTCTCAACTCTGGGGAAACAGTGATGGACAAAACAGGGCATCCATTCCACAGGGGCCAGACAGACAATCACAGAGTCAAGTCTTACAGAAGGTGTGATCCCTGTGATAGAATGATTAAAGAGTGGGTTATGGGGGCAGGGAGAGACAGTTGAGATGAGGTCTTCAGGAAAGGGCTCTTTGAGGTCTGAGCTGAGGGCAGAGTTATGGGAAGCAGCTAGTCATGCTGTTGGGGGAAGCCATTCCACACAGTGGGAACAGCTAGTGCAAGCACCCCAGGTAGGACTCGGCTTGGTGAATTTGAGGAATAAAAAGGAAACCAGTGTGGCTGGTGTATTGTGGGGGAGGAAAAGTGATGCGGGATGAGTCAGGACTGGGCCTCATAGACCATGGGAAGAAATTTGAATTTTATTTCAAATGAGATGGGCAGATTTGAGAGGGTCTAAGCAGAAATGGCCATGGCTGGCTTCATGATCAGGTTTTCTCTTTGAAACTGTCGCTCCAGAAGCTCTGTGGAAAAGGGATTGTAGGGGAGAAGAGTGAAAACACAAAGATAAAGTTGAGAGTTCTTGCAGAGGTTCAGGCAAGGAATAATATTGGCTGGGCATAGGATCTTGCCAAATAGAAGGAAGAGGGCTTCCACATTCCACTGTGTTGGTGTAGAAATGGCAGAACCTGTGATGGACTACGTGTGGGTGTGAGAGGATTGCTGGTTAGGAAAAGGTAGGGATCAAGCCCCTCCTGGGGTTTTTGCTTGAGCATCAGTAATGGTGCCATTTTCTGAGATGGTGCCCCTTATGTGAGGAGCAAGTGTGGGAAGGAAATCAAAAGTTGCCTCTGTTCCCAAGTGTCAGCCAGAGGGGAGGGCTTCCTGAACATCTGAATGGGGATAGTAGATTATACCTGGTCAGGGACTCATCTGTAAGAAATGAGCAGGTAACTCGGATTCAAAAGCTGAACATCCTTGCCCTTCCTTTCTCCCAAAATTAGGGGCTGGGAATTAAAATACCTGGGCTCTGAGGCCATGCCTTCCACGGGCTATTCCTGTGGAGTGTGGGGATACTGGGGGACGCTAAGACTCCTGGGAGACATGGGGTTGTTCTGACTGCTGACTTGGGCTTGAGGAGGCCCTAGGGCTTCAGCTTTGTAGAGTCACACGTAGACTGCATGATGGTATGAGACACTTCCACCCAACCTTTTCTTTCTTTTTCCTGCACTGGGATTACATTTGCACCAAGGTCGAATCTGCATTTTCTCTCATAAAATTCTTGCACATTTAATCCCATCTTGGGTCTTGGTATCGGCTTCTTGGAGGACCTGGACCAGTAGACCTTGCTGACATCAGAAAGGACAAGGGCCATATTAACCCTACCAGATGCCAGCAGGGCAGCAGGGGAGGTCTTGCCCGTGCCCTGTGTGAAGTGGATTGAGTTCTTGGAAACATACACTGGGAGCAGCCATCACTGTTGAGAAATTCAATCCTCATTTTTAAAAAAGGATATGCAAAAGTGATCTTGAGGATTAACATATAACATTTTTAATAAATATCTCCATTTTCACTCATATGCAGCAAACCAAATAATACACTATCAGTAGCACGATACCCATCTGAAATTCACTATCATGAGCTCTGCACAATTAAGTCCATGCATCATTTTGTGCTCATAAAAATCTTGTAGACTTTTCCAACCCTAAATCAGTTCATTGCTCATACATTTGTGTGTTTTGTAACCTATAATAACGTATATCTTGTTCCCCACCAAATGTCCTGTGACAATCTGTTTTCATGAGTCGGAGTTACTTTCCTCCTGGGACCTTCTCAATTCCATGGAATTCCATGGAATTCTCATTCCATGCTGAACTGTTCTAGGCTGGTGTTTATCTTCTGCCAATGTCCTTTACCTATCTGTCCATACATCCTCTTTGTTTTATTTCCTTATTTCTTCCTTGTTCAGTTATCCCCAGAAGTAATGTTGGTGTATGTGGAAACCAATGTTCTCTTGATCAACCAAAGTTATTCAGAAGTAAATATGTCCAAACCAGATATCTTGGTTAAGAGAACTTATAATTGGTGAGGAATAGTGATTCCATGCAGAGTGCTACGTGGGTCTTTGTGCAGATAATTGACAAAAGCAGTAAGAGCATATTCATTTATTGATCTTTTAATCACATTTGTTGGGCACCTGTCACGTGCCAGACCCCAGAGTGCTTAGAAATTGTCAGATCAGGGATCCCAAAAGTTTCTTTTGAGAAGGATGCCTTAAGCATTGAGAGACTCTTCCAGCTGCAAAGACCTGTTCTATTTACCTCTAGGAAAAATTGACACCTTTAGCAGTGGAGTTAACCTCTAAAATTGCTAAGATCATGGTTTCTCTGTTGAGATGCA
Source organism: Neophocaena asiaeorientalis asiaeorientalis (assembly GCF_003031525.2). Lineage (NCBI taxonomy): Eukaryota > Metazoa > Chordata > Mammalia > Artiodactyla > Phocoenidae > Neophocaena > Neophocaena asiaeorientalis. The sequence continues at coordinate 1,067,475 of NW_020175528.1, forward strand.
ATGGTTGCCTCCCAAACACACTGAAAATTCAGAGTCCAGATTTATTTCAGAAATTCATCATGATGCTTTTAACCTTTGATGCCTTTTGCAGGAATGGTATATGGAGTTTGTGTCTTTTTATGGTGGTGTCTCCAACCAGGTTGCAAGTGATATAAGGACTGTAATTTCAGACAGTTATTCTCTTGACAGCACACGCTCAGGTTCATACAGCAAGAGAGGAAGTTCCTCTTGCTTTTTTCCAGAAAAATCAGCATGGCAAAAATTAGCTACATGACATTATAAGTGGTGTGCAAACTAAGTCAACCAGTTGCTCTTCTTTCACAACCAGAACGAGAGAAAGGACTGATCTTGTCACCATGTTGATGGACTTTCCCCCAACAAAGATGAATCTAAGAACTGATTATGTGAGCCTGGCCTTGACAACTTTAGACATCCTTTCTTTCCCTCCCTCAACTCTGTCTCTTTGTTCACTCTCCCCTGTTCCTCTGCTCACACCTTTTCTCTTTATTCCTACGTGAGTAGTATGTACGATGTTTTAAGTCCTTTGCCAGGTTATACAGCAAACTGTTTGGTCTCAGAACATTTTAACATTCTTAAATATCATTAACAACCCACAAGCTTTGGTTTTTGTGGATTTTACCTATTGCTCTTTATTTCCTTAGTAATTACAGCTAATAAAATGTGATATATATATATATATCTTTATTAATTCAGTTAAAAATAATTTAAAAACCTATCACGTATTGATAAAAATAGAGCACTTTTTATTAAAAATAACTATATTATCCAAAATCTTAAAATAATGAGGAGAGTGCCCTTGTTTTACCTTTTTGCAAGTGCCTGGCTGATTAGAAGACAGCTGAATTCTCAGAACTCTTTCTGGACTCTGTTGTAATACCTCTTATACAGCCTCTGGAAAACTCCTCCCGAGAGAATGAGGACAAAGACAGCAAATACAACCTTAGTACTTTCATGAAAATAGTTTTCACCTTGTGAACCCCTCAGAGAGGGTCTCAGGGACCCCTCAGGGTTCCTGGGCCGTACTTTGAGAACTGTTGTGCTAGGGCTAGAGATACAGGCATGAAAGACCCAGCATCTTTACCCACCATCTGGTAGTGGAAAGACACAAAAGGATATTTACAGCCCGGTTTAGTCCTTGATGTGCTAAGGATAGGCAGGGGGCTATGGTGGGACAAGGAAAGAGCTAATTCAGTCTGCGGGGTGTCTTTAGGGATGGAGAGGAAGGGGAGGGTCAGAGAATGCTTTCCGGAGTCAGTGGTGCGGAGCTGAGCTGAGCTGAGCAGGTGGGAGTGCAGATAATTCAACGTGAATACGAATGGAACCACCTTGTCTGATACCCTGATCAGGGTTGATTATGAGGATGACCTAGGGCATTTGGCTTTCAGCTTTATGATGATTTTGTGTGTTTGGTGGTGGTAGAGGGCAGACTTTTCTAGCCTATCCTCTACCTCTTCTATCCTACAACTTCCCAGGAAGGAGCCAGAGCTGGAGAAATGCAGATAACAATCCACATAAATAAGAAGTGAAATTGACCTGCCAGTGCTTTCTTTCTGAAGCACTGAGAAACAGGTGAGTGTTCTGCAGTGAATATACTGTAAACCGGATAATTGCCATTTGTTGTTCTGAACACCTTGGGATCTAAGACATGAAATGGAATTTGCAATAAAAATGTATCTCACATTTGCTACCTTCCAGAGCAAAGTTGATAGCAAAAGCCACAAAGGTTTTATTTATTAGTTTGCCAGTAAAGAAACAGGAATTTGGTGTGTTTCTGTCTGAGGTTAAAAGGAAGTTGCACTTTCACATCCAATCTTCTCACTCATTTTGAATATAATATTTTAAAAGATTCTTCAGTGAGTGTGATATTTAGTTTTATGTGTCCATTTGGCTAGGCTATAGTATCTAGTTATTCAATGAAACACTCATCCAGGTGTTGCTGTGAAGGCATTTTGGACATGTGGTTAACATCTACAGGCAATTGTTTTAAGTAAAGGAGATGGTCCTCAATAATGTGGGTGGGGGCTTCCCTGGTGGTGCAGTGGTTGAGAGTCCTCCTGCTGATGCAGGGGACACAGGTTCGTGCCCCAGTCCGGGAAGATCCCACATGCCGTGGAGCGGCTGGGCCCGTGAGCCATGGCCGCTGAGCCTGCGCGTCCGGAGCCTGTGCTCCGCAACGGGAGAGGCCACAGCAGTGAGAGGCCCGCGTACCGCAAATAATAATAATAATGTGGATGGGCCTCATCCAATCAGTTGAAAGGCTTTAAGAGCAAAAATGGAGTTTTCCCAGAAAAGAAGAAATTCTGCCTCAAGACTGAAGCATTAACTCCTACTTGAGCTTCCAGCCTGCAGGCCTGCCACATGAATTTCAGACTTGCCAGCCCTTGCAATTGTGTAGGCCAATTCCTTTACACACAGACACACACACACACACACACACACGTATCTATATGTATGTCTCTCTCTCTCTCTCTCTCATCTCTATCTAGCTCTAGCTCTAGCTCTATCTAGCTCTATCTGTCTCAATCTCTCTGTCTCCCATTGGTTCTGTTTCTCTGGAGAACTCTGCCTGTTCTCCGGTCTGTTCAGTCTTGGCTCTTCTGTGCCCCCTCAGGGCACTTGGTCCAAGGCTTGACCCACAGGGGATGGAAACAAATATGTGCTGCTGCATTGACCTCTGGTTGGGGGAGGAATGACCCAGTGGGGTGGGAACCTCAGTCCTTCCATTAGGGACCATGACCTTGTATGATTTCCTTAAACTCCCTGAACCTCCATAACCTCATCCATGAAGTGGAGCCCATGCAACCCTCCCACAGGGGCGATGGGGAGGATTTAATGAGACCGCACATAGTAGGCCCTCCGGAGTGGCCGCTCCTGATGAGTCATGTAGTGGTCGTGGTTGAACAGTGGATTACAGAAAGAGTTGTAGACAATTACATGTAGTAGCATCAATTCCAAAGTAAGTTACGGGCCGGTTTTAAGGGTTAGAGATATTTTAAATGCAGTGAAGGATGAGATATTGAAGTAATAACAATCTTGGGGAATTATAGGTATGGCGATTTAGTGCACACTTCAGTCCAGTAAGGTTGTTCAGTAGGTAAGACATTTTGTGTGGAAAAGTGTGTTGGCTCTAGTAATTGAATGGGAGCATTAAACCATCACAGTCTTTTTCTCCCCTCTTCCTACTCTAAAAGATTTTTTCCTGAATGGCTCCGAATCTTCTTCACAGTCTTAATCTAATCTTCCCCGCCCACCAGTAGATTTATTGGGTAACTTGGGCATGTCTATATGGGGCAGGCTGGGTCCCATGGGGGTCCTCACCAAGGCTGTGGGTGTTGAGATTCAGAATCAAAGGGCCTTTACTGGGGACATTTAAGGTGCTCATCACCAGTGAGTCAGCTCTGACTTAGTGTCTCATTTCATCTTCCTCCCAGTAACCCTGCGGGGTTGGTATTACCTCCATTTTCTAAAGGAGAGTGAGCAGAGGTCTGGGAAGATTGATACTTGACTAAAATACCCTGTTGGTTACATAGTGTCAGAACTATGACATTAAGCCCGGTACCACTTACACCTAATCTCAGGGTCTGTCTTAGGGCAAGCTTCGGGAAATTGGCTTTATCTGGATGGCTTGTGCAGAGACAACTGAAAAATCACACTTTTGTGAGATTACGCAATTCCCCAGTGCACAGTTCTTGCTAGCCTTTCTCCTTGCCCACGTGCCAGTACCCAATGGGATAATGGTATATGGTTCATCCCCAGGCTGGGGCAATTTAATGACTTTGAGAGAACCCATACTCTAAACAATTGAGTATTTATGGATTGAAAATGACAGATGGGAGGGAAGAAAAAAATAGGAAAGGTGGATAAATGTATGGATAGATGGATAGAAGGAAAGGAGGAAGGAAGGGAAGGAGAGCACTGGTCCGCCCTCACTGAAAGCACCCATCAGCCATCTTTTCTTCAAATGCTTTTTCAACCCAATTAACACGGTATAATGTAACCCTCATCCTCTGTGAATCTTTGCATATGTGAGTCACACACATGGGATTTGCATTTAAAACTCTCTAATTGGTACCTCTAGCAAGAGATATATAGTGCCTCTAATTAAGTGATGGCAAATGTCACCCTATGTTTTGCGAGGCACACCCTCTTTCTATTTGGGTGACGTCGCAATACCTGCTCATTGGAACCAAAGAGCTGCTAATTGCTTCAGGAGGTGCTGGGAAGGCAAAGGTGTGCTCACCTCATTTATCAAGGTTCCAGGCACTGTGTCAGGACCTGTGGGCATCATTGTGACCAGGATGCTTCCTCTCCTTGAAGAGGGGGAAGGAGGGGCAAGGAACCAGCTAATGGCAGTGCGGCGGACCTATTGCCTAATAGCAGGCAATGCAGGGTGACAAGGTGTACAGAGGAGGACCACTGGAGGAGGGGGGGCTGGAGCTGCCTCTGTCAGGATGAACAGGCAGGAGCCAGGAGAAAGGAGCATGAGGACAGGGGTAGACAGCACAATGAGGGCAAAGGCATGGGTCACGGAGGGAGCGGAGGTCTTTGGGTGGCTTCCCTGATCTTGTGGTTGGAGAGCAGGAGAGCTAGAGCTTCTGATGGATCCTAGGCAGGGAAGTCAGGACCAGATTTGCCCTTAGGCAGGCTTACCTCCACCTAGACACAGATCCCATCCCACCCTCACTCCGAAGCAAGGAATAAAAATACTTTTTGAAATGCTATGACAATTATTGTAGTTAAGAGTCATTTTATTGCAAGAACAGACACCCACTCAAACTACTGCAAATTTAAAACATGATGGTTGGGGGAAGAATTATTGAAAGGCTTCACTTGGGAGCCTCAGACAAGCCACGGCAGGCTGGCGAGTCAGTGAAGGGTGAGCGGGGCCAGGACCGGGGAACAGGATGGGGGGCCAGCCTCTATATCTTCTGCAGCTGCTTGGGGTGCTTCTCTTCTCTCTGTATGTCGGCTCCCAAATCCTCTGTCTCCTGACCGATTAGCTTTCTTGGATTTTAATAGCGTTCCATCTCCGTCTAAATGTTGGGTTGGGTGATCACTGCATGAACGCCAGCCCCAACTCCTTATGAATTTTCACCTCAAGTGCCCATCGCCAAATACATTATAGTTTCTCGGCCTCTTAAATGAAAGTTTAAAGATCCGACCAATCGGCCCAGCCTACTCCACCCACGGATGCCCCCTGGTCTAGGCAATTCTACCAGGGGTTGGAGTCAGAAGGGGAAACTGGGCATGGCAGGCAGAAGAACAGCCTGACAGTCACTAGAGTGACCCATTTCCTAGGATGTAGTTAACCTCACTGGAGCATTTTGCAAGCAGTCTGGTATGTTTTTACTCACAATTCACTTTTACCCAGGGAGAATTCTGAGGATTGAGGAGCTAGCAGTGGCCAGAGGGTTAATTGAAGGATGTAGGTAGAAGGACTCAAAGGGTGAATCATCAGCCCCTTGGCCCTGCTGCTTGGACTGTGTTAATGCAGGTTTTCAGTGGGTGCATTGAGTGGAAGCCGAGAGACGAGAGCCAAGGCGTGTTCTGCGGAGGCATCTGTGTTCTAGTTAAAGGCACACTGAGGGGCAAGACCTAATTTCTCTATATAAATGGAGCAGAAATATCACACTGGCATTTCCTCTATATGAGTGCAAAGACACAGGCATTTTCCAGATGCTGAAACATCATGGAAAGGAGACAGGACAGAGGCAAGAAGCAGTTCCTAAGGGGGCATGATATGACAGAGTTCAGACTCAAGATGGGTTGTATAGCAAACAGGGACATTATCTCGTGAAGAACCGATGAAAAGTCAGTTCTGAAGTTACAAGCAAATGGAGCAAAGCGTGTGCTGACTGGCCTCAGTCTATTGGAACAAAAAGGCAAAACGTTTGTCAGGGAAGGGAAGAGATTAAATAGGAAATTACAGCCGAGCCACCAGCATCAATACCTATTGCTTCTTTCTGGAAAGGAGATGGTTCTCCAGTGTCCCCTTTTTTTTTTTTTTTTAAACCCCTTTTTTGGGGTATAATTGCTTTACAATGGTGTGTTAGTTTCTGCTTTATAACAAAGTGAATCAGTTATACATATACATATGTTCCCATATGTCTTCCCTCTTGCGTCTCCCTCCCTCCCACTCTCCCTATCCCACCCCTCCAGGCTGTCACAAAGCACCGAGCTAATATCCCTGTGCCTTGCGGCTGCTTCCCCCCAGCTATCTACCTTACTACGTTTGTTAGTGTGTATATGTCCATGACTCTCTCTCGCCCTGTCAAAGCTCACCCTTCCCCCTCCCCATATCCTCAAGTCCGTTCTCCAGTAGGTCTGCGTCTTTATTCCTGTCTTACCCCTAGGTTCTTCATGACATTTTTTCCCCTTAAATTCCATATATATGTGTTAGCATACAGTATTTGTCTTTTTCTTTCTGACTTACTTCACTCTGTGTGACAGACTCTAGGTCTATCCATCTCATTACAAATAGCTCAATTTCATTTCTTTTTAAGGCTGAGTAATATTTCCAGTGTCTCTTGAAGCCAGAGTTTGGAAATGGTTCCTGGATGATTCTGTGCAAGCCACTAAGCCCTGGGTGATGTAGATGATATCCATCAGTCCAGCCTCTTAGCTGGCCTTGCCCCTCAAGCTATGGTCTCCAACCAAATATAACTATTCACATTCTCCCCATGGTGTAGCAGGGTGCTTTTACCATCAGGCCTTTGCCCATGCAATGTTCCTCTGCCTGGGACCCTCCATATCTTGTATCCCTGCTTAATTCTTACTGCTCAGGACTTAGAACCTACTTTCTCCAGGAGGTAATTCTGGATTACCATGGTGGGGTGAGTACTTCTCCTCTCTTTTTCCATAGCAGTCTGCTTTTCCTCTTCTTACCTACCTCTTGCTACACTGGTATCATGGATCCCTTTCTAGTCGGAGAGTCTCTTGAGGATAAGGACTTTGTTTTTGTCCCATATTTATTCAAGTATAATTTACGCACAATACGATTCACTCTTTTTAAATGTGCAAATTGATAAGTTTCAACAAAGACACGTAGAGGTGTAGCTATCACCACAATCAAGATACAGAACAGTTCCTTCAACCCAGAAAGTTCCCTTGTGCCCCTTTGCAAGCAGACCCTAGCAATTACTGATCTGTTATCTATCCTTATACTTTGGCATTTTCTAGAATGTGATATGAATGGCATCAAACAGCATGAAGTCTTTTGTGTCTGACTTCTTTCATTTCACCAGTGAAATACTTTGGAGATTCATCCATTTTGTTGTATGAATCAGTTGATTTCTTTTCAGTGCGGAGTAGGTGTTCATTATATGGATATACTGCAATTTGTTTATCCGTTCACTAGTTGATGGCCATTTTAGTTTCCACGTTGGCACTATCCTGAATAAAGAGTCTATGAACATTTACCTACAAGGGTTTTTGTATAATTTATGTTTTCATTTCTCTGGGATAAATCCTAGGAATGGAATTGCTGAGCCATTTTATAAGAAATTGCTAAACTGTTTCCGAAGTGACTATATTATTTTACATTCTTACCAGCAATGGATGACTTTCAGTTGCTTCACATCTTCATCAGAACTTGGTATTGTCAGTCTTATTTTAGCCACTCTAGTAGTGACATGGTGATATCCCACAGTGGCTTTAATTTACACATTTTTGATAACTATTAATGTTGAACATCTTTTCTTGTTCTTATTTGCTGTTCATATATTTACTCTGGTGACAAGTGTGTTCAAATTTTTGCCTTTTAAAAAAAAACATTACTTGTCTTATTTTTGTGTTGTAAGAGTTCTTTATAAATTTTGGATTCAAGTCCTTTATGAGCTATGCTTATATAATATTTTCTCATAGTCTGTAACTTTAAAATATTTTCTTAAAATTGTTTTCCAAGAATAGAAATTTATAATTTTTATAAAGTTTGATGAATCAATTTTATCTCTTATGATTCATACTTGTTTTTGTCCCTTCTAATAAATCTTCACCTAAACCAAGGACACTCAGGGTTTTTTTCCTATGCTTTCTTTTAAAGGTTTTGTAATTTTAACTCCTACATTTAAGATGATCTATTTAGAGACAATTTTTGTGTATCATCAGCAGTAGGATTGAAGTTCCAAAGCAACATTTAATGAAAGGACTATCTTCTCCCCCACTGAATTATCTTGGAACCTTTGTCAGAAATTGACCATATGTATGTGTGTCTATTTCTGTACCCTTCATTCTTTCTATTGACCTGTATGTCTATCTTTATGTTAGTATCACACTGTCTTGATTACAGTAGCTTTATAATAAGTCTTAAAATCAAGTAGTGTAAGTCCTCCAACTTTGCTCTTCTTTTTCAAAATTGTTTTGGCTATATCAGGTCTTTTTCATATAAATTTTAGAATTAGTTTAACCATTTAAAAAATTCTGCTATTATTTTGACTTGGGTTGCATTGACACTTATAGATCAGTTAGGGGAAAATTTACGTCTTAACTATATCGAGTCTACCAAATCATGAACACTGTCTATCTCTCCACTAAGACCTCTCCAGGTCTTCATTAAATTCTCTCAGCAATATCTTAGAGAATTTACAGACCTTGCATGTATTTTGTGAAAGTTATTCCTAAATGTTTCAATTTTTGATGCTATTATATTAATATTTTTAAATTTAAATTTCCAATTGTTTATTTCTAATACATAGAAATACAATTGATTTTTATAGATTGACTTTCTATCCTGTGACTTTCCTCAATTCATTTATTAGCTCTAGTAGTACTTTTGTAGATTCTGTAGATTTTGCTTCATTGATGATCACGTTCTCTGAAAATAAAGACAATTTTACTTTTTCATTTCCAACTTGAGTGGGAAAATATTCACTCTTTAATCATTAAGTATGATGTTAGCTATAGATTTTTATAAAAGCTCTTTATCTGAGTGAAGAAGTTTCCTTCTATTCCTCATTTGTTGATAGATTTAATTACGAATGAATATTGAATTTTGTCAAATGCTTTTTTCAGGGACATTTTCCCCCATTGTACCGCCGATGTTTAGGCTGTTTTTGCACATTTTAAGTACTCCATAGATGTTTGTTGAATGAATGAAGCTGGGCTAAATACCTCGGAGAATGTAAGGTTATACTTCAACCATTCAGAAGCGTGAGATGAGCTAGGGGGACTTCAGAGTATTTGAATGTTTAGTCATGTCAGGAGTACTAGATTTGCCTAAATGATCGTGCAGTTTTTACAATATTCTCATGAAGAAAGTGTCTCCGTTTCACAAATGAGGAATGAGTAATAGATGGAAAGATTAAAAAGCTATAATATTGTTGGGATGTGGGGAAGTAGTTCTGTGTTTCATTACTCATCAGAAATAAAAAGACAATCATTAAGTTCAGAAAACAAAAAATAAACAATATGATATTGCTTATATGCGGAACCTAAAAAAAATGATAGAAATGAACTTATTAACAAAATAGACTCACAGACTTAGAGAACAAACTTATGGTCACCAGGGAAGAAGGGTGAGGTTGGGGGGAGAGATAGTCAGGGAGTTTGGGATTGACAAGTACACACAGTGCTATATTTAAAATGTATAACCAACCAGGACCTACTGTATAACACACGGAACTCTGCTCAGTATTACTATGACACAACCTAAATGGGAAAAGAATTTGAAAAAGAATGGATACAGGTATATGTATAACTAAATCACTTTGCTGTACACCTGAAACAAACACAACACTGTTAATCAACTATACTCCAATATAAAATAAAGAGTTTAAAAAAATAAATGAAGGAGGCTGGTTGCAAATATAATGCAAGTTAAAATGGAGGATGATCCAGCCATTTGATGGAATGAATGAATCAAGAATCCAGCTGGTCTCTATACAAGGAATGGTGTTCTTGGAATGATGGTTGGACCACTAGGAAGGAAAAGTAATCCTTGCACGATAATTGGCTCAGCCATGAATGGTATCCTTGTAGTCAAAATAATGTAAATTTAAGTTATTGGTTTGCAAACCTGAGGATTTGGTCTATACACAAAGCAAAGAAGATTGGGGTTACTCATCAAAGTGCAAATGTTTATCAACCTTGACAAAGCAAAGTTGAGATAGATCTGAAGGAAGTTAGAAAGTGAGAGAGAAATGAAGAAATTTTAGGAATATGAACCTTTTTATTTTCCAAAAAGGGAATATTTAAACCCCTCTGAGACTCAGTTCCTCACCTGTACAATGAGATACGGCGTCTCATCTAGAGGGGTTGTTGTGAGGATTAATGAATGAATGCAAAATGCCTAATATGTGGTAGGTACTCAACTAACTATAGTAGCGATAGAGAGGAGAATCCCCACTAATGATGCAGAAATCTCGACTTCTTAACTTCAGGGTCTGCAGAGCACCTTTCCTGTGACACTTTCACTGCCCAGAGAGCAGGCGGGTAATGAAAGAGCAGGGGCTATGTGGCCAGTGGAGGACATCTGAATGACATGACAACCCTGTGGGCGGTGTCATCTTCCCCATTTTATAGCTGAGGGAGTTGAGATGCTGCGTGGCCAACTGACTTGCACTGAATCAGCCCTGAAGTGGCTAAACCAGGGCCACAGCCCAGCAGCCGTGACTCTAGATTCCGTTGTCTGCCACTGAGCCAAGTGGTGCATGAATCTGCAACACTGGGTAAGCTCCTGGTATATCTTCTGTACACATTTCTAATGAATAGGCCCCTAGGTTTAATTAAAGGAAAAAAAGGTTAATTATTTTTCCCAACAGTTGCAAATTATTTACATTGCATTTGTGTTGATGGCTAATAAAAGAGCAAAGGAGTGTGGGGACAACCCAGAGTGGCTGTTAATTCTTCCAGGGTCCATAATGAAGCACTAGTTTGAATGCCAACAAGTGAGCATGGATGAGCCTGCTGCCCCATTAAAACCTGCTCTAGGCAAGGGGCTCTCTACCCTGGGCGTGATTCAATCATCAGAAATAGGTCTCAGAGGCCAACTGAGAATAGCAACGCATATGTCCTTGCCCCGCTAAACTGCCCCTCGGTTAGTTCACGGTTGCTGTGGAATGGGTGACAAAGGGCAAAACAGTGGCCCAGGTTGAGCCTACCACCAATCCTGGAACCGCGCTTAACTGACCTTTCAAAGCATGATGAAGTGGGAAGGGGACAGAGCCACTGCCACAGATCTGTTCTCAAATCTATGCATAAGCTTTTGCTTTGCCATGGCTATTGAAACAATATGTAATATGTATTGTGTGTATAATATATATTATAATGTGGGTTATATAGTGTAATGTGTATTACATATATTATGATACGAGTGTGTGGGGGGGGCACTTTTTGGATATCATGATGTAAGAAAGAGTTTTGGGTTTTCACCATTGTTAGTTATTAACCCTGTGGCCATCTTGGGAAAGTCACCCCTTGTGAAAGTAGTTTCTTTGTCATTTCCATAATGATCACACCTACCTCTCAGGTTGCTGGGGGGAGCATTACATATGTGACAACATCTCTTAAACTGTGAAGCAGGGTGTGAGGATTAGCATTAGGACCGCTTTGATTATTCTAGGGCTCCCTATAATCTGTCATTTCATTTCTAAAGCAGCTACTCTGCACCCAGATTCCTGTGGGGGAATAAAAGGACAAACCAAGGAGCTCCCAGTTGAAAAATTAGATTACTACTTTAGAAAGATCACTCTTAATGTCAGTGTGGAGGATGGATTGGCATGGGACAAGACTTCTTACTGGAAGACAAGTCAAGAGGCCGTTGCAGCCATTCACATAGGAGAACTGGGCCAGAGACAAATCAAGGGGCTGGAATGAGCAGAAATAGGATATTCACCAGATAAGATTTTCACATAGGACTATTACACCAATCCTGGCACAAGTCTTAGTGCTGGTTGACTTTAAGTTATCTTGTATTCATTTGCTCATAACAAAGTACCACAGACTGGGTGGCTTAGAACAGCAGGAATTTATTGTCTCACAGTTCTGGAGGCCAAAAGTCTGCAATCAAATTGTCAAGGACCATGTTGGCTCTGAAGGTCTCTCTTGTAGATTTTGGTAGTTCCTTGGCTTGTGACAGCACAACTTCACTCTTCACGTGGCGCTCTCTCTGTGTGCATGTCTGTCTCTGTGGCTAAATTTCCCCTTTTTATAAGGACACCAGTCATTTTGGATTAGGGCCCACCGTAATAACCTCATTTTAACTTGATTACCTCTATAAAGACCCTATCTTCAAATAAAGTCACATTGCAAGGTACTGGAGGTTAGGACTCCAATCCCTCTTTTGTGGGGGGGGACACCTCAACTAGTAATATATATTTGATACGTATTTTAAGTGTATTAATTGTACATTATACAGCATATCATTCAGCTGATCAAATTATCGAAGAGCAACTTAAAACGCTATATAATTTAGACCATTTAGATAGACTCAGTCTTTAATGGATCAGAAAATATTAAAATGTTTGTTGTATATTTACACATTTGTTGGTACTTATCCATATACATGTATATAAAATTCAGTAACAGCTCCTAATGATGGATTGGATAAGATTGAGGTCAGCGATCCCAGCACGCAGTTGTAATCTGCTAGTTTGTTGATTGATAATGGATTTTAACTCTGAAACATGTCTGAATAGATAGTAGCATTTAAGAATTAAAGCTTTTGATTAATTTTTTTAAATATCTATACTGGGCATCTAGAAATAGAAATCATGGGATTCGGGCAATATTCATAATATTATTATGGATTCAAATAATGATCTTAAAAGTCGATCTTTTTGTTTCCATCGTTTTCCAGTGAACAAGCACAAGCCATGGATTGAGACTTCGTATCACGGGGTCATAACAGAGAACAATGCCACAGTCATTTTGGACCCACCACTTGTCGCCCTGGATAAAGATGCACCGGTTCCTTTTGCAGGTGAGATGATAGCTTAGCATGGTTGGGCTCTGCTCATTTGGGAGACAAGTCAGGAAACCCCCACGAAACCCAGGCTTGGGCTTCATTGCTCTTGTCACCACCTGTGGCTCTCACAGATCAGCTTGTGCTTTCAAAGCTGTAAGCTTCTTCTGATTCCTGGTGTGGATTCTGTATCTCCTTATGGTTTTTCTCCTTGGTGTTGCCTGCAATGCAAGACCCTTATATCTTCTTGTTGTGAGAGATGGTATATTGCTGAAGTGGCCTCTGGAGTTGGAAAAGCTGGGCCAGCAAGGCCTGTGGGGGAATTTTCCCTCTAGAAAGAGGGAAAATTCTGTATCTTCTCATCGACACGAGAAGATGTATAAACCACTGTCCCCACTACCCACGTATCATGAACAGGTGAAGACTTGTAACTTGGTAGGTTGACAAGAGAAAAAGGAAAGAAAAAAGGATTGGGAGTTATTTGCTCAGGGTAGGACAGACTTGTGCCCTTGAGCTTCAAAATGGGTGTGGCTTTTTTTTTTTGGGTGTGGCTTTTAGAGGAGGAATCTGGAGGCAGTGCCATTTGCCCTTGCAGCTTGAGAGCCTTCTCATTGTCATCAAGATGACCACTGCTTCCTCCTCTAACCTCCTGCAAGGGCCAGATCCCAGGAGGGGTGTGTGAAAGAAGATGGCTGTGTCTCACGTTTCCATAGATTTTGGCAAAGAAAAGGGGATGGGTGATGGCGGGGCGGGGCGGGGAGGGGTTGGACAAAGAATTTCTGAAGATGCCTACATCATGAGTGATATTGTTAATATTTTATAACTGTCAGAAGAAAGACAGGAAATTTAATGAAGGTTTTCAAGATTTCTGGAAGATTGCTTTATGATTGATGGGTGCCAGGCTGAGGTTTTTACCATGATGAAGTCTAGTTTTTCTGACAGTTTGTCTGTTACATTATGAGCTACTTGGGCAGAAAAAAATGACTCTTTCACACTTCTAAGAGATAAGCTCTGTGAAGTCCTGTTTTTCATTACAGAACATTATAAAGTAAGGAGTGAGGGGGTGAGTTAAATGGGGAAATTCAGCCTTATGTGAAGACAAACCCATAAGCATTCTCACAGAGCATGGGGGAGATACTCTAGACTCTCAGAAGAAGGCTTAATCTTTATTTTATGTAGAATGATAACCACCAAGGGTACCTAACTGTGACTTCCATGGTGTTTAGAGTTGGGACATTTCCATACATCTTCCAGCCATCCATCCTCAGAGGTCCCAGCTCAACCAAAGGCCACTTGGCAGTGTGAATCACATGCTGTCTTTTCCACAGTAGATGAGGTGTATTCCCCAGACCTTCTTTACCAGCCTGGGAATATTCCAACTCATCCCCTTCTTGGATATAACTATACTGAGGTTAACCAGCAATTCTCACCAACCCCATGGAAATGAGATTTTAAAACAAACACTAGCAAAAATGTTTGGGTCATGGGAATGTTTGGACTGGCATGCACTGTGTGCTTTAAAAAATGAAATAGAGACAGCATTTAGAAGTTGGGAAAGTTTGCATAAAACCTGCAGGATTCTGGTTTATCTTGATGAATTAAACAGATGCTTTTAAGTCACTGTAAGGTAGTGAGGCTAACACTTTAAAAGTGAGGGATGTGTCTGTTTATTCGTTGTGTCCGTCTCAGTGTAGCCCTGTTCTCATCCAGTAGTGTACTAGGAAACTGAGGTCGTTGAACAAGCTGTTCTACAGTAAACTTATAAACTCTAATGTAAAGACTAAAATGGAAAAAAAAAAATTCAAACAAATCTGCTATTTGAAAGTTTGGATTACAAACACTTACCTTCCTTGGTTGGCGACCTGAAGGACAGTTAATCATTTCACCTGAAGATTGATGGAAGGATTTCCTTCAATTCTAAATCCATCAAATACTTTTAAACTTGAAGTTGTATTCAGACCATCAGATGTGACCGCAGGTGTTCTGACACCTCTTGAAACTAAGGTTTGCTTCTAAGCGAAGCCCTGAGCAGTTATTTCCATCTGAAGACAATCTCTACACTCCGCCTGATATTGGCAGCTACGTTAAAAAAAAAAATCTAGCTTAATGCATCAAAATATAATCTTCCAAGTTCTTAAGGGTAAAAAGTAAAGGTGCTTTTTAGAATGGTCAAAGCTATTTTTCTCAGTGTTATTTATGATTGGCTCTGAGACAGGACACAGACACTAACCAGCCATGCATGCTGCAAAGAACATTTATCTTAAAACATTTATCTTAAAAATAAAATACTGAAGATTTATTTCAGATCCCTATCGTTCTCATAAAATTGAAAAATTCATATCTGCCAGCTCCATCACTTCTTGAAGTCAACTGCAGCTTTTGGTCCCCCCCTTATCAACTGCTCTAGTATTGTGTGTCAGTTTTTCCACCCTCATCCCAGTGGTCTTTATTTCCAGCTTAGCCAGTGAGATGAGCTATAAGCTCATGGGGGGATGGTTCCACCCGTATCACTTTTGCTCTGTGTTGTTTCTCTTGAGATTTTCCCTCTTTAAAAACTTTTTAAGAAAAATTTCCTACCTACAATATCACTCATTTAAATAAAAATCATGATTGAATTTTGTGGATAAATATAAAATTTGGGGATATAAAATAGCTTTTGTTATATATCTCCTGCTTACGACAATGTGCTTATTGTAGAAAATGTGAAATCTTCTTACCCCCAGAGAGAGTCTCTGTTAACATTTTAGTGTATTTCTTTCCAGTCATTTTGTTACTCTGTTTTAATCCAAAAATAGTGATACACTTTATATTCAATATTATAACTTATTTTTCCTACTAATGAATATACACCATTTTATTAAATACTCTTCTGCATCTCATTAAATGGCTGCATGATTTCCAACTCAATGAATATTCTATAGTTTACCATTCTTTTATTTTTTTCCAGCTTTATTGAGATATAATTGACATATAGCATTGTGTAAGTTTAAGGCATACAACGTGTTGACTTGATACACTTATATGTTGCAAAATGATTACCCCTTCATAGTGTTACCTAACACCTCCATCTCCTCACATAATTACCACTTCTTTTTGTGGTGACAATATTTTAGGTCTACTCTCTTAGCAATTTTCAAGTATCTAATATAATATTTATTTATTATTATTTTTTTTTGCGGTACGCGGGCCTCTCACTGCTGTGGCCTCTCCCATTGTGGAGCACAGGCTCCAGACGCGCAGGCTCAGCGGCCATGACTCACGGGCCCAGCCGCTCCACGGCATGTGGGATCCTCCTGGACCAGGGCACAAACCCGTGTCCCCTGCATTGGTAGGCGGACTCTCAACCACTGCGCCACCAGGGAAGCCCATATAATATAATATTATTAACTCTAATCACCATGCTGAACATTAGATCTCCCAAACTCATAACTTGAAGTTTGTACCCTTTGACTGACATCTCCACGTTTCTCCACCACAACCCCTGGTAACCACCATCCTGCTGTCTGTTTCTATGAGTTCAGCTTTTTCACTGTTCACATATAAGTGATATCATACAGTATTTACCGTTCTCTGTCTGACATTTCACTTAGCATGCTGCCCTCAAGGTCCATCCATATTGTCACAAAGGGCAGGATGTCCTTCTTTCTCATGGCTGAATAATGTCTGTATACATCTTCTTTATTCATTCATCTGTTGACAGAAGGTAGTTTCCGTATCTTGGCTATTGTGAATAATGCTGCAATGAACATGGGAAGGCAGATAATCTCTTCAGGACCCTGATTTCATTTCCTTTGGGTATATACCCAGAAGTGAGATTGCTGGATCCTATGGTTGTTCGTTTTTTTAATTTTTTGAGGAACCTCCATACTGTTCTCCATAATGGTTGTACCAATCTACATTCCCACCAGCAGTGCACAAGGGTTCCCTTTTCTCCACACCTGCTCCAGCACTTATCACTTGTAGACTTTTTGATGATGGCCATTCAGACTGGTGTCAGATGACTGGCAATTTGTCTATTTCAAGTCTTTTTTATTACAATATGTGTCTACATTTCTGATTCTATCATTTGGATGGATTTCAGAATTGGAATTAATTGGTCAAATATTTTAAAGTTCTGAAACCTGTTAAAATGCTTTCCAGAGAAGTTGTGTGCATTTGCGATCACATTCACACACGTCTCTCATTCCCTGACCCTGTATGCCTCATTCTGATGGTGTGGTTTCCTGGCAATAAGATGGATTCACCAATTACAGTAGTCTCACTCTTTTCATCTGTGGAATAAATGTATAAGCTTCCCAGGGTTGCTGTGTTGATTAAATTTAAAGAATGTCTAGGATGCATGTTGCAAAGATTCAAGATATAGTAGAAGTTTTGTAGATTTGAGTTTACTTTTCATGATCCTTCTCTCTTCTCCTTTCATAGAGGAGATCACTGACTCATAGGGAGCCCAAGAAAGTTACTCAGTATCCCAGAGCAGGCTAGCCGTGGGGCTGGGATTGGAGCCCAGGGCTTTCATCCTTGCTGTGAATTCCCTTTCCCTGTGATATTTGTGTTTGATTCCTGACCCAGCTGGCGCTCTCTCTCAGTCAGTGAAACCTCCCTCAGACCTCAGTCAAGTCCATGAGACCTGACTCAGTTCTCAACCCGGTGTCTGAGCTCAGTGGACATGATCTTAGAGAATCACATACAGAAAAATCCTTGAGTCATAATGCAAATTCTGTCCACTGCTTGGCAAAAAAAATAGTAATGAAAGCAAGCTGGGCACACTGTGAACTTATTAATTTCTACATGAGCCCCACTGAGGCCTGTTAGGAAACCGTGGAAACTTTTAAATTTGAAGGGAATTAGATTGCCTTTCAGAAGTACTAGAACTGCTCATTTGTCTACACTGGGCCAGTCTGGACTTATCTTTGGGGAGCACAGGGCTACAGAGAATGATCAGGTACAACTGACTGGCTTCCCAGCCTGGGTGACTCTCTGAAGGCTGCCCAGAAAATTGCCTGGGGCATGATTTGGCCTGGTTTGATTAACCGGTTGTAGCAGAAGTTGCTTTTTCCTCCATGGTTGTCTCCATGGGTCCTCCTTGTTCTGTGCAGCATCTGCCCATCTATCTGCCTCCTTGCCTTTGGACTCACCCAGGACCCTTGTTTGTGCTTTGGGCCCCAAAGCTGCCCAATGGCAGAGATCCTCCCTGGAGGTTTGTACAGCGATGGTGTCTTAGAGCGAAAAGGGAATCCTGGTTGTGAGCAGTCCCAGGCTCTGAGCAGACACACATGGTTTCACAGTTAGCCTCTGCCTTTGACCAGCTATACGGTCTTAGATAAGGTCCTGAACTCCTCTGAGGGGCAGTTTCCTTATATTTAAAATGGAGGTAAACACAGTACCTATTCCTGGCTTAATACATGGATTAAATGAGATACTAATGCAAAGTACCAAGAGTGCTGGCAGCCAGGAGATGTCCAGTGTATCATAGCTCTGATAATCCTAGCAAGGGTAGTAATGAGAGTAATCAGAGCAATGATAGTTCTCATTATCATCGATAGCCATGTTTTATTCATTTTAGGTTGATTACAACGGTGTGATTAAAATCTGTGATGATGATGTTAAGGACAGAAGAAAAGTAAGCTTGGAGTTTGTTCTGAAGGCTTGATGCCGTCACCCACTTGCACCACCAAGCTACGTTGCCTGTATTGTTTGGTTATGTGGCAGTCTGGGGACAACCGGTTAACTAATGCAGGGGAAAGTCGTTTGTGAATTGTGCAGAACTCTGTAACTGTTAGTTGAAAATGAACGTCCCCTTACATTCTACCTATCATTTATCCCTGTGGAGTAACCTATTCGTTGCAAGGTATACTTTCAGATTGCCGCAGACCACGTGCCCTTTTATTACAAACACACACACACACACACACACACACGTGTGTGCCAGCTCCTGCACATACAAAATTACATCCAAGCCTCACACCAACCCTGTGGAAAAAGTAGGTCAGCTATTATGATTCAGTTTTGCAAATAAGGACTTTGGGACTTAGAGAAATTAAGTAACTGCTCCAGGTTACCAAGCTAAGGACAGACCAGCCCTGTCACTCAATTCCAGACCCTCAGACTCTAAGTCCTTCCTTCTTTCCCCTCTGCCAATTGTCCGGTGTTTGAGGTATATGTCACTGGCAGTAGATTTCCATGGTACCCGGACATAATGTTAAAGAAAGTTGAATTCCATGCTAATCCATTCCCTTTTAACTTTTTAATCTTTCTGATTATGTCAAGGAGAGAGGTGCAATTTGGGAGGCTCAAGATGTCTTCAGTACCTCTCAAACACTTGCTAATCTCTCTTTTTGACAGAGATAGAGCAAGCGCTATCCCAATAGCACTCCGTAGGCAACAGCGTTGCGCTAGAGTTTTAATAACATTCTGTTGTATTTTATTTAGATTACGCTCTATCTGAGGCACATATTGCTGGCTTTTCAGTTTTCTTTTTAAATAAATTCAATGAAGTTTTTAAAACTTAAAGAAAAATTTAAAGAAATTTAAAGAAAAATGTAAGTAAATAAGTATTTAGGTCATTTATGGCAGTGGCAAAAAACCATAAAAGAGGTCTTTGGCTGAGTACCACGTGGATACCAGGCAACGGTCACATCCAGGCCCCACTGCCCCATCCAGCAACCTCGGGATCACTGGCACTGGACACAGCCATCTTCGGTCTGTCCTGCCCCACGGCTCTCTGAGCTGTGGTCCTGGCAGCAGAGCGGCCGTCTGTGTCAGCCTCACCACGGATGCGCCTTTGCATTCCAAGTTGGTTGCCGCGGGGGTCATTCCTGAGGGCCAGACGGTGGTGTCCCACCCTGCTCCCTGAGCATTCAGTTGGCCTCAGCCAGAGGTCAGTGCATAGCAGGGCCTGCAGAGAATCAGGTTTAGACTTAGCTCCGGAATCTACAATGTGGGCTACTGCCTTGGGGAAGTAGCCACATAACTCACACACAGAGTTGGAATCTAGCATATACAGGAACCAGCCTCTACTCATTCAAATACATGTGAAAATTACTAAAAAGAATAAAGAAGAAAACTGTATCCCCACACTCCTAAAACCCTGCCAGCCTGTTTTTATTCATGTCTAGATACATAGGTCTTATTAATTTGGATCATAGTATGTATGGTTCAGAGTCTTTTTTTTCTTTGCACAGAACATTTTCCAAGCAGATTGAAACAGATTAAAAAATACTACAAAATACTACTGAAATGTAGGCATAATTATATATCATATAATTTTATCATAGTTTGCTTAATCATGCTACTGTGTTTTGTATATTTGAGTTGTTTACAAGATTTTCCCATTTAAAAAAAATTACACTGCCATGGGCAACTTTGCTTAAAATACCTTTCTTATATAAACATAGGAGTCAGGATTTTATGTTTATGGTTTAGTTCATAGACAGTAAGTAAAAAATAAAATAAAATAAACAGATGTGTCCTATTTTCAGTGACAGGTTGAGATTGTGTTGTCAAATGTTTCTGCTGATATGATCTGTGATTGCCCAATTTTCGAGCAGATGGTGGGGTTCAGATTAGACTGGGAAGTAAGGACTGGAGGGGACTCCCACCCCTGTCTGTAGCCTGTGGCAGAGTCCCCTGTCCCCATCTCTGCAGGCTTCAGGCCTCCATCCCTATGGCAATGTCTCCCCCTCACTACAATAAATGTGATCTAAGCGTTTCCACCTGTAGGCAAGATGTGATTTGAGAACGATACAGAAGTTATTTTAAAGTTGAAAAAAATTGAGGGCTGAAGGCACAACAACCAGTAAATAAGGCAGAAGATCTGGTCAAGTTGATGCTTTTGATCACTGGGGGGACGGGGAGGGGGGTGACGATGAAAAGGTCCGTTTGTAGTCCCCAGAAGCAGCAAGGCTTATTGGACCGCACCTATGGTCCCGATTCTGCTGGTGCGGGAGGGGCTTGCGAGGCAGGCTGGGAGAAAGGCAGGCCTGATGTATCCATCACTCTGGAATTGAAGTGTTGATCATCTCTATTCCTTGGTTCTCTTTCTTCTGCCAGCTTGGCAGCTGCCAGCCTTGACAGTGATGGATGTGGGGTTGGGGGCATAATGGGGGTCCTTTCTTGGTTATCCCTTCTCAGGCAGTGCACTCACTCCAATTTTCCCCTTTCACACATTTTATATCTCCCTCCTGTCTGCTGAGGGCCGGGCAGCTCAGGAGGCAGATCTCAGCTCCAGTGCCGGTAGACAGGAGCCATCAAGTCATCCCTGGGCACCGGGAGCTTGGAGCACAAAGCCCTAACCTCACTGAGAAGAGAACACAGCACTCCTGCCGCCACACTTTCTAGGGTGGAGCTGCTCTGCCAAAGGGAGAATAAGGAGCTTCCCTGGTTCTCTGCTGCCCATGAGTTTGGGGTCTTTGCCCTGAATTTTTTCTCTTGGCTATAACAAATCCTTCCACTTTTTTCTTCGTTAATTATCCTCTTTCTTGGTCCACCCGAGAGTGGCTCTCAGTGTTGCTGAAACTGTCTGTCTGTGTATCCCCTGCCACGTGGCCTTTTGTTGTTGGTTTTAACTTCTCTCAGGCCATGTGGCATTGCAGCCTTGGTAAGTTTTGGATGGCCCATCTCATCATAAAGATTCTACTGCTCACTTCTCCTCCATCACATTCTATGCTTAATCCTGGTATCCCAGACCTCTCCACAGGAGCCTGGTTGGACTGGGTTCTTTGGCAGCAGCTGGAGACCCTGTGAGTGTGGTCACACATGGTCACAAGGGATGGCTGGAGGAGGGACTAGAGCCAGAGTGCAGGGAAAGGAGCTTGGCAGCAAGGGGTGGTCAGTCAAGGAGGAGGAAGAGGGAGAGGGTCCCATGTAAATCCCCACAACAGGGGCTGACTGGAGGTCACTGGAGGTAGGTGACTGGTGGTAGGAAGCTCTCCACCAGTGACCCTGACCTTCTCGATGAGAAGACTAGTGAAGGTGAAGTCATGTTCCAGGTAAAACTAAGGCTTAAGGGAGAACCAGTGGGTAGTGTGGGCTGTTCTCCATCAATAAGGATGAAGAGTAAGGGACATTCAAGGAGGCAGGCTTGCCTGGGACTGAGAGATTCCTAGGTTGTGGGACTTTCACTGCCAAAACTGAGAAGGTCCTGATAAACTGGATCAAGTTAATTACCCCAGCAGGAGGGATGTGGAGAACTTGAGTGCTGGCCCTGAGAGAGAGCTTGAGAGACGCCCTTGAATGCAGGAATTTCAAGTCTCCTGGGATTCTGAATAAATGACAGTATACTAAAACAAGATGAAAAGTGAACAGTAAAATTAATAATAATAGCAGGACTGTTGCCAGCCCATATGGTAACAGTGCCAGTTAGAAACAGCTGCTCCTTCTTTCAGACAGACGCTGTCCTGCACCAGAGCACGTTACTCGGTAAGTGGAGAAAGAGGTGGATTTTAACCCCTAAGTTGTCCCCTTGATCATACATCCTTGTACAGGAAACAACTTGCACACAGCACTGAAAATTAACTAACATTTATTGAGCCCACACTACATAGCAGGCACTGTAGTAGGTGTTTTACACACACTACATCATTTACTTTTTACAACAATCCTCTGAAATAGGCATTCTCATTAACCCTATTTTATAGAAGGAGAGACTGAAGTTAAGTCAGATTGTATAATTTGCTCAGAACATAGTAGTAAAGAAGTTGTCATTCCAAATGGTAAAGTTGACATCTCAGTTAAGTGTTGCTGTCCAACAACCACTGCAAAACTTAGGATCATTGAACAAGAGCCATTCATTCTTTCTCATGAGTCTACCTGTTGATTGGGCAGTTGTGCTAATCTGAGTCAGACTCAGCTGGTGCCAGCTGGGCTCATTCAGGTGTCTGCAGACAGCTGGTGGGCAGGCTGTAGGCTGGCTGGTCTAGAGTAATGTAATCCTAGGCTTGTCAGCAGGCTAGCCAGAGCATATATATTCCTGTGCTGATTGCAGAGAAGCTTAAAAGCACAGAAATGTGCAAGGACTTTTGCAAGCAGCTACTTGGGACAATTTGTTACTGTCCCACTAGGTAAGTAAGTCACATGGCCAAGCCCAGAGTGGGAGCAAAGTACCAAAGGGCACAGAGAGGTGGCAAGTTAGGGTCATCAGTGCAGTCATTCTATCACTACTCTTAGGCCACAATTATTCACATCCCTCTTCAGGCAAAATATGCTCACTGCATCCTGGGACTCCCAAAAGTGGTATCCAGTCATGGCATCTACCTTGAAGCCAGGATTTTGTGATCCTCCTCAGGTCTGGACGCAGCTCCTCTTGATCCAGAGAACTGTGAGCTAAAAAGATAATTTATCTTCCCCTACACACCCTCCAGGGAAAGGAAAAACACAATAAATTCTGATTCAAAAGGGAGGAAAATGGGAGCCACACAGCAATCACTGGACTTGCCTGTAGCAATCCTGATATTCCTGCCAGAAAAATGTCGCCAGGTGTCCCAATTTTGAGGGTGATTCTGTTCTGCAGGAGGGCTCCCCAGTGCACTGTTTTCTACTGCTCCCTGTTAACCACTGTTCTGTTTTGCCATCATTTGGTTCTGCTTCATCCCATGCCTCGTGGACTCAGTGGGAGTGGGCACAGTGCCCCTGAGGTCAAGTTCCTGGCCTCAGTCCCTGAGGACACTCTTAGCTTCATTCATCTCTATGTCAGTGTCCCTGACTCTGTCCAGCTCAGCCAAAGACAATGGGCCCAACTGAAGTCCAAAGTCCAGAGCTCCTTATATAACAAATCAGGAAACATACAAAACAAAAACAAAGCCTTTGCTTTTGCTGGAGAAACAATTCAAAAGGCACAGGCACCCTTCCAGCTCCAAGCTCAAAGACATCAGAGCGTAAAGGACTGCCAATCTATGGCCTTATTGACAAATGTGATGCCAGCATGTTTATGGTACTTTCACACTCACTGCCCCTGGTGGCCAGATTCCAGGCGACATGACCCAGCCCCCTTGCCTAACTGTGATTGGACCTGGGGTGGATATCTGACTCTAGATGGATGATGAGTTGGCTAGTTCCAGCCTGTGACCTGCTACCTGGGTAGGAAAGACCACGTAGGCCAGTTGGCTTCCTGTCTGAGTACTGAGGGACCACACTGGAGGGTGAGGGTTGCAGATAAAACTTCTGTGACACATGCAAATCACAGTATAAGGGCTTGGTCAGCAGACTGAGAGGAGGCAGCTGGTCCCAGGGAGAAACAGATGTGACCAGAGAGAGCAGAGTCTTAAGTGGGCCCTGATGGGAACTGTGGCCTCAGTTCCCGAGTGGTCCAGGTTTCCTGCTGATCTCTGTACTTGTATCTCCACTCTGCCCTGAGATGACTATGTCTCTGTCTCTGAAAACCAAAGAAGCCGAATAAAAACCACCTGTTAATGTGGTTTACCATATTGAGGGCATGAGGCATTGTTTGAGCTACAGGAGAGAGAAGAGCCCAAGAAAGTTAGAATAAGGGAACAGCATAGAGAAGAAAGCACTGGGAATTTGAAAACACTGAAGAAATCGTCTTAAAAAGCCATAACCGCTGATCATCACGGTGAAACCAATGATAATTGAAAACCAGCTGCAACTGTCCATAATTGGACCGTTTAATGGCCAAGCTTAGACAAGTTAATACTGATTCAAATCCCTTCTCTAGAAGCTATCTCTGCAGCTTACGGCAGTAGCCATATTGAATAGGCCTGGAATCGGACCCCATCACAAATATTAATTATGAACATGGATTTGTAAGGTCAATGGTTTTACTTTAATAGGAATTAGGGGCGGATGAATGCAAGTCCTAAATGTCTTAGCTTGTTGTGAGATTCCAACAGGAGTACAGGCAGGCATTTATAGTTCAGTTCTTCTGCTTTGGCACAGTGTCCAGCGTGAGATCACTGAATGCCTTGACGTGAGTTCAGAGCTCGATTTTATGATCTTGTAGCTGCCTGTAATCACCGATGAGGCATCAGAGGCCAGCTGTCCTCCATGAACCTTGACAGTCTGTATAAACTGATTAGTTTTTTATGAGCCATCCTTTCAGAGGTTTGGAGAGAGGGCCTATTAAGCCAAGTTCAATATGATTTACAAACTTAAAAAATTATTATTATTTATCTAAGTTCCAGCTGAGTGCCATGATAAATGACATCCCTGGCAACGGTCAGCTTGGGACTTTATTAAAATATAATACTTTGTAGTTTTTTTAGTAGAAAGGTGAATCCCAGTGTAACAGGAGTTCTTTCTGCACATTAATGATACTAATAGCAAAATTTCAAGGTCAGAGAAGGAAACCAATTTGGAAAGTGTGGGCATATCTGCAAAGCCCACTCCTGGCCCGTTTTGCCGAAGGTTGCAAGGATAAAAACACGATGCTCTTTGGCCCCAAGTCCAGTGTCCAAGAGCACCCCTTGGCCCTTTGCCTTTTTTGTGTCTTTCTCTTAGAGTCCTAAATAGGTAAGATGCCAGATATAACACTCACCACAGCTTCCCCCACTGCTGCCTGCCCCTCTGCTGTCCCTCCACCTCAGCGATCTTTGGGCCATCCTTCTCAGTGCTGTTTCCCGTCCCCTATGGTGTCTGCCCTGGGCTGGCCATACCATTTGGGTGTGTATTCTCTCAGCCTCCACCAGTGCGTGCTCCATCACTGCCCACCTGTGATGCTTGTTACTCTAACACTGAACTTAGGGATCCACCATGATGCTGACTGGCCCAGTAATAGGGCTTCATCACCTCCCCTCACCACCTCTCTCCCAGCCAAGGAGGAAATGGCCTTTCTCTTCTTCTGGTCCACCCTTGCTGAGGGTTCCCGCAGAAATGTTGTTTCGACTCCTAGTGTTTACACTTCTTTCTGTCCTCCCTTCCCAGAGATGGATGGGCGCTCCCAAGCTTTAGGTATGTAGGATAGGTTCCCATGCAGGCCAGAGCTGTGCTGTGGTACGTAACCTTCCACTCAAGTTTCTGCCGCTGATTCTGCCCTCTACCATCTGAGTTTTTTCTCATTTGTAGTGTTTCTCTTTTCTCTCACAAGCGCAGATATTCTTGCCTGCTGTCTGGTTTCCACTGGGTGTCTCCACTCACCCCTCCTCTCACGCCCACACGTAGTCTATCAGACATGACTCTAAATGTCTGAACTTAATTTACAAAGAAGGCTCGACTGTAAATGGTATTGTATTTTTAATTTTGTTGTTCATGTATTCACTGCTAATGTATAAGAATGCAATTGCTTTTTTTTTTTTTTTTTTTGCTGTGTTGGGTCTTCGTTGCTGTGTGCGGGCTTTCTCTAGTTGTGGCGAGCAGGGGCTATTCTTTGTTGCGGTGCACAGGCTTCTCGTTGTGGTGGCTTCTCTTGTTGAGAAACACCGGCTCTAGGTGTGCAGCCTTTGGCAGTTGTGACACACGGGCTCAGTAGTGGCTCACGGGCTCTAGAGCACAGGCTCAGTAGTTGTGGCACACAAGCTTAGTTGCTCTGCGGCATGTGGTATCTTCCCGGACCAGGGCTCAAACCCGTGTCCCCTGCATTGGCAGGCAGATTCTTAACCACTGCGCCACCAGGGAAGTCCAATGCAATTGCCTTTATATGTTTATTGTTATGCTTTGTGTCCTGCAACCTTGCTGAACTCCTACATAGACAATCATGTCATCTGCAATTAGAAACAGTTTTGTTTCCTTTTATTCCCTTACTGCACTGACTAGAAATGAGAGAAGATTTTCTTGCCTTGTTCCAGCACTTAGAGGAAAGCATTCACTCTTTCACCAATAAGTATAATATAACGTATAGGGGTTTTGTAGATTCTCCTTATCAAGTTGAGGCAGAATTCTATTCCAAGGTTTCTGAGAGTTTTTTTGTCCTTGTTTTGTCATAAATGGGTTTTCATTTTGTCAAATTATTTTTTTCTGGTATTGATTGATATGAATGTGTGGTTTTTCTTCTTTAGTTTGTCAATATGGTGATAACATTGATTGATTTCCATATATCAAACCAACCTTGCATCCCTAAAGAAACCCTGTTTAGTCATAGTGTATAATTCTACTTGTAAAATTCATGCTACTGAATTTTATTTGCTAATTATTTATTTATTTATTTATTTATTTATTTATTTTGCGGTACGCGGGCCTCTCACTGTTGTGGCCTCTCCCATTGCGGACCACAGGCTCCAGACGCACAGGCTCAGCAGCCATGACTCACGGGCCCAGCTGCTCCACAGCATGTGGGATCTTCCCGGACCGGGGCACAAACCCGTGTCCCCTGCATCGGCAGGTGGACTCTCAACCACTGTGCCACCGGGGAAGCCCTATTTGCTAATATTTTATTCAGGATTTTTTCTCCCATATTCATGAGGGATATTAGTCTGCCATATTCTTTATTTGTGTCATCTTCTTCATCTTTCTTCATCTGATGCGAAACCAGATGCCATTATCTGGTTTCATATCAGGGTAATACTATCTTCATAAAATGAATTGGGAAATGTTTTCTCCCTTTCTATTTTCTGGAAGAGATTGTGTAGCACTGGTGTTAATTCTTTTGTAAATGTTTGTTAGAGTCCTTCAGTGAAAATGCTTTCTGGGGAGTTTTACAATTATAAAGTAAATTTCCTTAATAGTTATAAGGCTATTCAAATTATCTATTTCACATTGGGCGAGTGGTGATAGGTTACGTTTTTCAAGGAATTGGCCCATCTCATATAAATTGTCAGATGTATTTGTGTAGAATTGTTTTTAGTATTCTCTTATCATCTTTTTAATGTCTGCAAGAACCTGGAATGGTATATACTAGTTCACTCTTGATATTGAAAATTTGTCTTCACTCCTTTTTCTTTGTCAAATTTGCTAGAGGTTTGTCAGTTTTACTAATCTTTTTGAAGAACCAACTCCTTATTTTACTGATTTTTCTCTATTGTTTTTCTATATTTTATTTCATTGATTTTTGTTCCTATCTTAACATTCCTTTCATCTACTCATTTGGACTTATTTTGCTATCCTTTAGCTAGGCTTTTGAGGTAAGAGTGTAGATTATTGATTTTAGATGTTTTCTCTCTTTTTTTAACATCTTTATTGGAGTATAATTGCTTTACAATGGTGTGTTAGTTTCTGCTTTATAACAAAATGAATCAGTTATACATATACATATGATCCCATATCTCTTCCCTCTTGTGTCTCCCTCCCTCCCACCCTCCCTATCCCACCCCTCTAGGTGTTCACAAAGCACTGAGCTGATCTCCCTGTGCCGTGCGGCTGCTTCCCACTAGCTATCTAGTTTACGTTTGGTAGTGTATATACGTCCATGCCACTCTCTCACTTTGTCACAGCTTACCCTTCCCCCTCCGCATATCCTCAAGTCCATTCTCTAGTAGGTTCTCTTTTCTAATGTATGCTTTAAATGCTATCTGTTTTCCTTTCAGCACTGCTTCACCTGTGCTGTACAAATTTTGATTTATTTTTATTTACTTCAATGTATTAATTTTATTTACATTGAGACCTCCTCTTTGAGCCATGAGTTTTGCTAAGTTTCCAAATGTTTGGAAATTTTTCTGTTATCTTTCTGTTGTTAATTTCTACTTTGGCTCCTTTGTGGTCAGAGGGCATACTTTGTATGAATTTAATTCCTTTAAATTTTTTGAGGTTTGTTCTATGGCTCAGGATCTATCTCTGTATAAGTTCTCCAGGTGATTGAAAAGAACATATATTCTGCTATTGTTGGGTGAAGTGTTCTAAAAGTGCCTGTTGGTTGATAGTGTTGTTGATTTTCTTCTATATCCTAACTGATTTCCTGTCCAGTTCTATCAATTGTTGAGATAGGGCTGTTGAAAGCTTCAACTTCTATCTTTTTCCTTTCAGTTTCATCAGTTTTTGCCTCACAAATTTTGCAGCTCTGTTGTCTAGTGAATACATGTTTAGAATTGCTATGTCTTCTTGGTGAGTTGACCCTTTAATCTTTACATAGTGTCATTCTCTGTCTCTAGCAATTGTTTGCTCTTTTTAAAAATTGTTTTTATTTATTTATTTTTGGCTGTGTTGGGTCTTCATTGCTGCACGTGGGTTTTCTCTAGTTGCAGCGAGTGGGGGCTACTCTTCATTGCAGCATGCAGGCTTCTCATTGCGATGGCTCCTCTTGTTGCGGAGCACGGGTTATAGGCACGTGGGCTTCAGTAGTTGTGTCATATAGGCTTAGTAACTGTGGCTCACGGGCCTAGTTGCTCCGCGGCACATGGGATCTTCCCAGACCAGGGCTTGAACCCGTGTCCCCTGCATTGGCAGGTGGATTCTTAACCACTGCGCTACCAGGGAAGCCCGATTGTTCTGCTCTTAAGTTTATTTTATCTGATATTAATATAGCGAGCCTGCTTTGCTGTGATTAATGTTTGCATGCTATATCTTTTTCTATTATTTGAGTCTGCCTCTTTCATTATATTTGAAGTAAGTTTCTCATAGACAATATGTTGGATCTTTTGTTTAATTTACTCTGCCAATCTCTGTCTTTTAATTGCTGTATTCATACCATTCACATTTCATGTAATTATTGACATTTTTAGGGTTTAAGTCTGCCATTTTATTTATTATTTTCTGTGTTCTGTCTTTTTGCAACTCTGTTTTCTTACTCCTGCCTTCCAGTTAACTACTTGAATGTGTTTCAGAATTCATTTTGATTTATCTATGGTGTTTTTGAGTGTATCTATTTGTGTATCTTTTTTAGTGGTTGTTCTGGCTAGTATGTACACATAATTTATCAGAGTCTACTGGTGTCATTATTTTGTCTGTTCAGACAGCATATAGAAACCTTACCTCATTTAGGTCCCCTTACTTTCCCCTGTTTATAATTGTCTTAAATATTTTTTCCATGCATTTAGAATCACCTCAGAGAATGTTATGATTTTTGCCTCAACTGTCAAATGTAATTTAGCAAACTCAAGAAAGTCTATTATATTTACCCATATTTTTAAACATCTTTATTGGAGTATAATTGCTTTACAATGGTGTGTTAGTTTCTGCTTTATAAACCATATTTTTGTTTATCATGTTCTTTCTGTTTTCCTGATGTTCCAGGTTTCCTTCTTTTACAGGTTCTTTTTTGTTTCAAAAACTTCCTTTAGCCATTCTTTCAGAATAGGTATTCTGATGACCAATTCTCTTAGTTTTCCTTCCTCTGAGAGTGTCTTGATTTCCTCTTCATTCCTGAATCATATTATTGCTGGATATCGAATTCCAGGTTGACAATTACTTTCTTTCAGCATTTGAAAAATATTGTGCTTCTTCCTTCTGACTTCCTTGGTTTCTGGTTAAAATTCCCCTGTTATTCTAATTGTTTTTCCCCTATAGATAAAGTGTTATACTGGCTGCTTTCAATATTTTTTCTGTCTTATATATTCAGAAGTTAATTGTGTCACCTTGGCTTAGACTTCTTTGGGTTTATCCTGTTTGACATTCACTCAACTTCTTGAATCTATAGGTTTGTGTCTCTTGTCCAAAAGAGAGTTTTCAGCCATTACTTTTTTTTTTTTTAATATTTTTCCAGCATTGCTCTCTTTTTCCTCTCTTCCAGAACTCCAGTGATGTGAATGTTAAATCTTTTGTCGTGAGTCCTTGAAGCTCTGTAACTCTCTCTCATCTTTTTTAGTTTGTTTTCCCTCTGTTGCTCAGATTGGTCGTTTCTGTTTTGCTCTCTTCCAGTGCACTGATTTCTTCCTCCATTCTCTCGATAAGCCCATCCACTGAGATTTTTATTTAAGTCATTGTGTTTTTCCCTTCTGAAATTTCCATTTGGTTCTTCTTTATATCTTCCATTTCTTTACTGAGGTTTTCTAATTCTTTGCTTAGGCTTTCTATTTTATTTTGATTCATGCCTGTTTATAATTGACCATTCACGTGTTTTTATCATGCCTGCTTTAAAACCTTTGTCAGATAATTCTCATATGTCCTTTATCTCAGCAGTGCCATCTATTGATGTTCTGTTTTTCATTCAGCTTGAGATCTTGTTAGTTTTTGGTATAATGAGTGATTTTCTGTTGAAACCTGAAAATTTTTATATTGTTCTGTGAGACTCTAAATCTTATTTATACCATCTGTTTTAATTGGCTTTTTCTGACACTGAGCAAGAGAGAAGGGTGGGCACCATGTCCTTACTGACAACTGGAGGTAAGAGTCTAGATTCTCTACTTGGCTTTCATTAACACCTGAGGGGGCTTTCTCATTACCTCTGGGTTGGGGAGGGAATTCCAGCTTCCCACGTGGTCTCCAGTGATACTGCAGTGGAGACAGCCTCATTACAGCTGAGCAACAGTAAAAGTCCTGACTCTTTCCTAAGCCTCTTCTGACGCCATCCCAGTGGGGAGCAGGGAGGGCTCCTCATTACTGTCAGGTGAGGGTGGACACCCAGGCTCTCCACATGGTCTTCATTGACACTGTAGGATGGTCGTCATTACTGCCTGTTGGGGATGAAAGTCCCAGCACCCTACTTGACCCTCCCTGACAAAACTTTAGCCAGGATGTTGGGGTACCTCATTACAGCATCATGAGACTGGAGGTCTAGGATCCCTACTCAGCCTTTTATGGCATGGGTAGAGATGAGGTCACAGTTTTTTATGTAGCATTTATCTGAATAGAGTGGCAATTGTATGAAAATTATTTGTTTTGCTATGTAGCACTTTTTCTGGTCCTTTGGCTAGAGAAAGCAACATTTTGCTTGGGATTTTGTTGTTTCTTTGCTGTGCCTATTTGCATTTCTGAGTTGCAGCCTTCTTCGGCTTCAAGTTTGGGATATATGAGGCAAAAAGAAAACCCAGGGAACTCACCATCATGCTGTTTCTTGGGTTCCCAAGCTCCCTAACTGGTTTGCCTCTCTCCAACTTTCAGAGTCTTCCTATGTATATATATATCTCCAGGATTTTGAATTATGCTTAGTAAATAGGAAAAAGTCTAATGATTTTCTTCTGTAAGTGTAACCCCAAGTCTACCAGGTCTTGTCATTTTCCAAAAGAAGCCAGAAATCCAGAATTTTGTATGAAATTTCCAAAATTTTTTTAAAAAGTAAATAATTCAGTTTTATTTATAGAGCACTGTGTGGGCAGACAGTCTACAGATTAAAGAACACTGGTGGCTGAACTTTGCCCCAGGCCACCAGCATGTGTCCTCTGGTTTAAGCTACCCAGGCAGTGAAGGATGAAGGACTGTGGGTTTGGTACACTTGGAGGTTTGCACACTGCCAAAGAGGGATGTTTGCCTATCCCACATTTGTTCATTTATTCATTCAAAAGAAATTTTTGAGAGTCTACTGCATGTGAATTACAGTGGTCAATGAGACAGTCAAGGACTTCTCACTATGGAGCTTACAGGAGCAAAACAAAACACACCCTCCTATAGTGGACATCATGATGGAGAAGAGGTTTTCAGAAATAGATGTGACTCTATGGGCAGCTCCCTAGGTGCACCATCTTTCTGATGGTTAATCCTAGTGGATTTCCTCAGGAATCCAAAGTCATCTTTCTTTTTGTGTAAGAGGAATACCTGGGGACAGCTCCACTGGCTCCAATGACAGCCGAAAGAGAGAGAACAGGAGCCTCCTAGCTACATCAGTGTGTCCTGATCATTGTCAGAGATAGCAGAGCTTTCCCAGTCTTCATGATGGTTTGGGGAAAAAAATCCAGAGTCACCTTAATGAAAACCAAGGAAATAGGAGGGCTGACGTCTGGATGTAGGGTTCGGGCATGAGTTATCATTGCACGGACAGGGCCTGGAGATGGGAATGAAGGGAAAGAGCCGCTGTCTCGCATGCATTTGCCTGGTCAAACCAAGGGCTGGAATGGAATGGGTACCACTTGCCATTTCCAGGGTAGAAAGGAGACAGGGATGAACCCAGGAAGTCACCATCACAAATTCCTTTGACCCCTTTTGGTCATTAGGGTGGATATGAGATGATCAGTCCTGACTGTGAAGATGCTTATGTTTCTTCAAGTCCCCTGAACTCCCAACCAGCATAAATACCCACGGTGGGATGCAACCCGAGAGAGGCAGCTGGATCAGCAAAAGCTGTCCCCCTCTCATGTATTGGACAGTATTGTGTTTCTGCATACACAGATTTTGTAGTAAAGCCAGAGTTTGAAAACCCCAGCATTGAACTTTCTGTTTACATTCATACCTGAACATTACCTGTGATCACAATGACACCATGGTTATTTTGTTATGAAAAAAATTACGTCTCCTCTCTTATACTCAGGCCTTTCCATCTCCAAACCTTGAAATCTTCAGAGCTCTTTGGCAATTCCACTTTTTTTCTTTTATGAGGTTCAGCAATAAAAGAAGTTGACTTACTCAGCCAGGAAAAGGATGACAAATACTAATTGAATTTCATTTTGCAGAACCCTGCAGCTGGAGATAAGGAAGCTTAAAGACATGACAAAAACAAACAGAAAAGCACATAGCTTGTCTTCCTGCACGGCAAATACAACCCTGCCTGACTCACAAGCCCTCTCCCTTTCCTCCAAATGTGAGGAGGCCCCAGCCTCAGCTTACTGCTGCCAAGGTAGCTGCGTGTTTGGCACTCTACTGACAGACTTACATACATAATTCCATTTACATTCACCAATCATGTGAACTTGTGAAGCTGGCACTATTTTTAAGGAAACTCAAGTCTCAGAAAGGTTAAGTGACTTGCTGAGATCATACAGCCAGGTACATCTTAGAGTCAGAATTCACATAAGCTGGCATCATTCGTTCAGGTCACTGGTTCTTTGCTGGGGTGATTTTTGCCCCCCAGGAGACACTCAACAACGTTCGGAGACATTTTTTCGTTTCCTTAATGGGGTGGAGGGTTGCTGTGGCATCTAGTGGGTAGAGACCAAGGATGATGCAAAACATGCTAAAATACACGTGACAGCTCCCCACACCAAAGAATTATCTGACCTAAAGCATCAAGAGTGTCGAGATTGAGAAGCCCTGCTCTGGAAGGCAGGAGGCTTCAGTTTTAGTTTCTACTCTGCATGTAGCTCAGGACGTAACTTTGGAAAACTTACTTCCTCTCTTTGAGCCTCAGTTTTCTCGTATGTAAATCAAGAGGATAGACTATTAGATTGGATTATCTCTAAGGTATCTCCAGCTTTCATACCCTACAGATCCTGAGAAACTTGAGAATTTCATTTGTGGCTCTTGAAGTGGTCTCAAAGATGCCTGTCAAATGTACTGAGGCTTCAAGCAAAAGTAAGGAGAGTTTTGGCGTGGCATCACTCTATAGAGTGGACATTTTATGCATTCTGCAGTAGACAAAAATGTCTTCACCTCATTGTATTTGGGTCTTAGTCGATGGTCCTGTTAAATTTTGACTTCTTGCCATAATTAAATTGTCCATTCTGAACCAGCCAATGATTGTGTCCCCGTGGGCTGGCCCAGCTGCGTATTTCATGGTATGTTGGCGTCTTTGGGGAAGGCAGATCAGCTAACCATGGGACTAAGGTATTTGTGCCACACACACCCTGGCAACCACAAGAAGAGCTGAGCCCTCAGCTTGGGCAGACCGTATAAGCCTTACCGTGGCTCTGTTCTCCTGGATTGGCCCAGCTGGCCAGTGGAGGTCTGAGGAAAAAATTACTCGAAGGCCAAAAATGACTGCTTTGCCAACACGCTACACACATATACACCTACGTACACGTAGATTAACCCACACATTTGGCAAAGGATTAAACCTTTCAATCACTTCACTTGTGTTTATTTTATGAGGATTTAACTTCAGTATTTTATAATTGTGGAGCACAGACCTTCACTGTATTAAAGATGCATTGCTAATGTTTTTGTGAAGGTCGGTGGAAGAAAAACAGGGAGGAATTTGCTTAAATTTTAGAGAAGAGGGCATTTGAGAATTGGTGAATTGAGTTCTCAGTTGTCTGTGAGTCATGGGATAGAATGTAGGCATGGGTGTGATTCAGTTCCTGCCTTAAAGGACCTGGCAATGTCGTGGTGCGGAGGCATGTTAGAGCTGGATTGGAGGTGAATGACACTGCTGTAGCCATCGAGGCTGTGAGGCTGAGCCGGAGTCACAAGAGTAGGTGAGCTTTTTGCAGGCTGAATTACTTCTGTATCGTCAGGGCTGAGCAGAGTGTCTGGCACACAGACGTCTCAGTGAGCACTGCTGGGCATAACAGACCCAGCACAGTTCTCTTTCCTGCTCCATGTATGCTGCACTGAAGGTGTTACCATACCCTGCTCTACCTGAACTAGTGACTCCTTGAGGGCAGGAGCCCTGGCTTGTTCGTGTCAGTATCCCCTGCACCTGGTCCAGGGAACCCCTGAGGAATGGATGAAGTCACGCACAGCTGAGTGGCATACCCAAGGGCCTGCGTTTCAAGGACTGCAAACTCCCTGAGTGCGAGGGATAGTCGGTGGGGCTCCATGGATGCCAGGGAACCTGAAAGAGAAGGCAGAGAAAAGTAGGCAGGAGACTTCCAGAGAGTGAGAGGAAAGTCAGGGTGCCTTTTCCTGGTGAGAAAAGTCAGATTTTTGGTGTATGAAGGCTTGTCTGAGTTTCACTTGCTGCTTAACGAAGTGCCACAAATTTAGTGCCTTAAAACAACATCTGGGAACTCCCTGGCGGTCCAGTGGTTAGGACTCTGCGATTTCACTGCTGAGGGCCTGGGTTCAATCCCTGGTCGGGGAACTAAGATCTTGCAAGCCACGCAGTGGCCAAAAACAAAAACAAACATCCGCTTACAATCTCAGTTTCTGAGAGTCAGAAGACTGGGTGGGCATGGTGTGGCTGGGTCCTTTTTTCAGGGTCTCACCAGCAGAAGCCAAGGTATCGGCAGGGCTGCGTTCTCACCTGGAGCAGGGGTTCTCCTCCAGGCTCCCTGGTTGTTGTCAGAATTCAACTTCCTGTGGCTGTAGGACTGATGTCCCTTCTTTCTTGCTGGCTGCCAGCCAGGAGGAGGTCTCAGATCCTGAAAGTTCTTGTAAATAACATATAATACATGCCAGGCATTTCACACCAATTCTTTCATTTAACCCTCTAAACCAGGGGTCAGCAAATTTTCTTACAGGGCCAAACAGTAAATATTTTAGGCTTTGCAGGTCAAAAGGTAACATCAAAGCTATTAGGTAGGGCTTCCCTTCCCTGGTGGCGCAGTGGTTGAGAGTCCGCCTGCCGATGCAGGGGACACGGGTTCGTGCCCCGGTCCGGGAAGATCCCACATGCCGTGGAGCGGCTGGGCCCGTGAGCCATGGCTACTGAGCCTGCGCGTCCGGAGCCTGTGCTCCGCAACGGGGGAGGCCACAACAGTGAGAGGCCCGCGTTCCGCAAAAAAAAAAAAAGCTATTAGGTAGGTACTTAATATAACCATTTAAAATGTAACCATTTAAAGATATAAGACCCATTCTTAGCCTGTGGGCTAAAAAACCAGGCTGGCTGAATTTAGCCTATGGGTGGTAGTATGTCCACTCCCTGCTCTGAACAATCTCATTAGGCTGAAGTTAATATTATCCCCACTTTAGAGATGAATAAACAGAGACACAGGGGCTTTAGATTACTTGCCTGACTCTGTCAGCTCCGGGGTAGGTCTGTTTCTGGTTCCCAGGTCTGATTCTCGTCTGATAACGCAGGTCTGGTTCGCCAAGACCTGATCAAACCCCACAGGTGCAATGATTTATTGCGTGCTTATCTTCGAACTAGATGCTAGCTCCCTCGCTTTCTCTCAAGTTTCCACAAGGGCATCAGGGCCAGAAGTGGACAATCTGTCTACCACATACAAATTGCATGATCTTTGTGGCTGTCCAGGCTTAATTCACCAGAGTAATCCTTTATCTAATCATCCATGCCCTTGCCTGAACATCAGAGTCACCTACAGACCTAAAAATCACATTCATGGGTTTCCTCCTTAAAGAATTCAACTCAGTAGGTCTGAAGTGGACCTGAGAATCAGAATTGTCTTGAGACTTTCTCGGCAGTTCTGATGCAGAGCCAGGTTTGAAAACCACCAAATAGATCAGTGCTTCCAATCAGCTGGGTGCTTTTCAAGCTTGGAGCCACTCAGGCTCCTGCCCAGTTGGTTATTGTCACCAGGGATGACTGGGACGCACTGGCATCTTTTCTCCCAATTATCTCCTTCCATCCCAGAGTCCCCACACTTGCCCACAGCTGGCCTTCCCAGAGATGGGGTCAGTGGGCTTGGAGGAGCTGTGGACAGCTAGACGGCTAACAAGCCCTGCAGGTGAATCTGAGGCACTCCAAAGTTGTTCTCCAGAGACCCACAGGGATGAACTAACTAAATAGTAACTGACCATCAGGTGGACCCAGCAGAGTTTGCCTCTAGCAATCACTTAATTAGACTTCAATGACATTTCATCCAAATCAGACAATGGGTGTTAGAAATTGCAAGGGTCTTTTAAATTTAGTGGCATTGAAACCAGACACTGTACACAAATAGAGTTCAAGTTCTGGCTGAAGGGCATTATTATGCTAGGATTGGAGCAGCTGGTGACTATTTCCGGGTCCTTCCTGGGAGACCGTTAGTGCAGGCATGAAGGCAGTTCAGCTCAGAGAAGTCTGTATTCTACATGTAGCCTGTTCTTCTTCCCCTGAAGCTTCATTCTAGGAAGAAGCTGTATGAACAAGTCCCAAGTTTGTCCTTGGTCAAGGTCATCATGCCTTGACTGTAGTATGGTACAATAGTTTGTACACATTTTAACATCGCAGTCCCCGGGATATGTAATGAAATATAGAGAACTTAGTGCCCTGAAAAATGCTCAGAGAATTTCGCTTAAGTATTAAGGGATTCATGGAGCCCCTAAACCACTCCATCCTTAGACTCCAGGTAATGACCCCCAAATGTAGCAGAAAGTCTTAACAGGGGAAGAGGGGGGATCTGTGTTTAAAACAATTAGCTTATCTATGTTAGCAAGCCATACAACATTTCCAAGTTTATTTCTAAATCTGTGAAATGGGAGTGTTATTACCATGTTCTTTATATCTACAGAACAGTAGTGAAAAACAAAAACCAGAATGTATCATGGATATGAAAGCATCTGGAAGTGTTTAAAAGGTTATTTTGAAATGAAAGATCCTGTTATTATTATTTTTTTAAAGTGTGTCTGGTTCTAAGGCAGCTGTCCCCAACCTTTTTGGCACCAGGGACCCGTTTCGTGGAAGAAAATTTTTCCATGGACCAGGGTGACGGGGGCAGGGGGTGGGGGTATGGTTCAGGCGGTAACGTGAGCCGTGGGGAGCGATGGGGAGTGGCAGATGAAGTCTTGCTCGCTCGCCCACCGCTCACCTCCTGCTGTGCAGCCCAGTTCCTAACAGGCTATGGATTGGTACCAGTCCATGGCCCGGGGGTTGGGGACCCCTGTTCTAAGGCATCCAAGTAATTCTTCAATCTCATTAAGGCATTGTATGTATATATTCAGACATTTGAAAGAGCATCAAAGACAGAACATTTCTCACAGATTGAACTGAACAAAAATACTACTGAGTCCCTCACTGATCTCTACTCTAGAATGCCTGCTCCTCCCACACCTGTCTCTTCTTTAACACCTACCCCATCTTCAGGCCTTGGGTCAGCCACCACCTCCTGCTAAGCCTTCCCAGCTCCTCCCCCCATCCCACTGACCCATCACCCAATACTTCCCTCTATGGGACCTTGACAATATGACCTTGGAATTGCTTGTTCATCCAGCTCTCTCCTCTCTCAACAGGGACCACCCTGAAGTCGGGGAAGGTGACCTGCTAGCTTCTAGGTCCCCCATCCTTGCACAGAGTAAAATGTCTCTTAACTCAAAGGGAGATAAATGAGTTTAAAGCCCTATCCTTTTTGATTGAGGTGAATATAACAAAGGCCCTGCCCTCTAAACATTTACTTAGTGAGGAAGCTGACATGAGAGATGCCCTCAAGTCCACTGTGGCCTTTAAAGACTAATGTGATCTCAGTTCACCTTTATTATGGGAGGTAATTCTTGAAATGGCCATTGAAAGATGACTGGGTCCCTGAGGCTTCATTCAAAAGGAGAAGGGAAGCCAGGAGCAGAGATGCAGGGGGAAAAAGCTGTGGTCGGTCCCTTTGCCTGGCACACAGGCCTCATGTATGGAGGAAGTGGGAGCCACAGCAAGAAAAAGCAATGGGACAAAAATGTGGAGCACGTTCTCTGCCAACCTGGGAGTTTGTACTCAGTGGGCAGCCAGGAAGGTTTTTCATTGACAGGACTGAAACAGAGGCATGGGTGTGGACTGTGGTGAGAACTTCAGTTTTTTGTTTTGTTTTTTTTTGAGTGAAGTGGAGCCATTTCAGGGTTTGGAGCAGAGGAGTGGAATGAACTGATTTACCTCTGGTAGGATTTCTCTGGCTGCTGCATTGAGAATATATTGTAGGAGGATGCAGGCAGTATCAGAAAGCCAGGGAGGAGGGCACTGCAATAATCCAGCTGGGAATGCTGGTGGCATCTAACAGGAGGTGAGAACTAGTGGAATTTATTTATTTATTCATTTTTTGGTGGGTAGGTTTTCAAGGTAGAGCTAGCAGGATTTCTTTTCTTTTTTTTTTTTTAACATCTTTATTGGAGTATAATTGCTTTACAATGTTGTGTTAGTTTCTGCTGTATAACAAAGTGAATCAGCTATACGTATATATATATCCCCATATCCTCTCCCTCTTGCACCTCCCTCCCACCCTCCCTATCCCACCCCTCTAGGTGGACACAAAGCACCGAGCTGATCTCCCTGTGCTATGCGGCTGCTTCCCACTAGCTATCTATTTTACGTTTGGTAGTGTATATATGTCCATGCCACTCTCTCTCTTTGTCACAGCTTACCCCTCCCCCTCCCCATTTCCTCAAGTCCATTCTCTAGTAGGTCTGTGTCTTTATTCCTGTCTTACCCCTAGGTTCTTCATGACTTTCTTTTTCTTAAATTCCATATATATGTGTTACCATACGGTATTTGTCTTTTTCTTTCTGACTTACTTCACTCTGTATGACAGACTCTAGGTCCATCCACCTCACTACAAATAACTCAGTTTCGTTTCTTTTTATGGCTGAGTAATATTCCATTGTATACATGTGCCACATCTTCTTTATCCATTCATCTGTCTATGGACACTTAGGTTGCTTGCATGTCCTGGCTGTTGTAAATAGAGCTGCAGTGAACATTTTGGTACATGACTCTTTTTGAATTATGGTTTTCTCAGGGTATATGCCCAGTAGTGGGATTGCTGGGTCATCTGGTAGTTCTATTTGTAGTTTTTTAAGGAACCTCCATACTGTTCTCCATAGTGGCTGTACCAATTCACATTCCCACCAGCAGTGCAAGAGTGTTCCCTTTTCTCCACACCCTCTCCAGCATTTATTGTTTCTAGATTTTTTGATGATAGCCATTCTGACCGGTGTGAGATGATATCTCATTGTAGTTTTGATTTGCATTTCTCTAATGATTAATGATGTTGAGCATTCTTTCACGTGTTTGTTGGCAATCTGTATATCTTCTTTGGAGAAATGTCTGTTTAGGTCTTCTAGCAGGATTTCTTGACATGTTATATTTGAGATGTGAGAGAAATAAAGGAGTCTAAGATGGCACCAAGGTTTTGGGCCCGAGCTAGAAAGATGGAGGTGCCATTGCCTGAGTTGGAAAGGCTGTGGATGGAGTGGGTTTGGGAAGGAATACTGGGCATTCACTTTAGAATAATCCATTGCTATGTCTTGTAGCATTTAAGTGGAGATATGAAGTAAGCAATTGGATACTCAAGTTTAAGGCTTGGGAGAAAGGTTGGGCTGGGGAAATAAGTTGCGAATTGTTGGTATACAGCTAGTCCTTTAAGCCATGGGATATTCAGATGTTTGAGGGAAGAGATGGGACAAGCAAAGGAGACTGAGCAGAAATAACCAGTTATTAGGAAAAAAGCAAGAGCATAAAGGATCTGGAAATTAAGTGAAGACAGTGTGGGTGGAGCATGGATGAGACTAGTAAGCTGCTCCCAAACCAGTTCCTCTTTTTCCTGAGCACAGAATTAGACTATATTTCCCACCTTCCCTTGAAATTAGGTGCATCCATGTGCCTTGAGTCCTGGACAGTGAAATGTGGGTGGAAATGAGGTATGCCACCTCCAGGCCTGGCCAACAAAATCTCCGGCTCTCCATGGCCTCAGGGGAGAGTGGAGCCTGTGGATGGGAGTATATGGTCCCCTAATGACTCTTTAGAGTTGTACCCCGAACACACACACACACACAAACACACACACACACACACACACAACACACACAACACACATGCACACACACTCCAGAATATGTCACAGGTGAGAAATAATCCTTTATGATTTTCAGCCCCTGAGATTTGGGGATTGGCTGTTACAGCAGTTAGTATCTCTGACAAAGACAGAGAGTGATCCCTTGCTGCTGCTAGGTCAAGGAAGCTGAGTGAGGACTGAGAAACGGTCATTGCACGTAGCAACACGGAGGTCTTTGATGACCTTGAAAAGGGCAGTCTCAGGGGAGGGTGAAGGAAGGTCTGATTGGAATTGGCGCAATAGAAAACAAGAGGAAAGAAATTGGTGAAGGTGAGTCCGGACCCACAAAGAACCGGGGACTAGCTGATGGGGAAAGAGGGGTCAAGAAAAGTGTGGTTTTGTTTTAATACGGGAGAGATAAGCACCCCCTGTGCCATTTGTTGGTGGAAAATGTCAGCTCTTTCCTGAGACCGTGGCGCAATTTGGCCCGTGGCCCGAGCCTCTGCCGCTCACCTGGGAAAGTTATTTGTTTCCACCTGAATAGCAAATGATATCGTTTTGAAAGGCCTCCTGGTGCCTGATTGATTTGTTAGGAGCCTGACAGCCTTAATGGACTTTTCTGACAAGACAATGGTTTCTCCTGGCAGTGCTTATCCTGGAGAGGTTACAGGGATGGTAATGAACAGCATTATGCTCAAAGACAGAGGAGGAGAAGGAAGAGGGAAATGCTGCAGAGATTTGTACTTAACGTGGAACCTGCACTTAACATGGGAAGGAAGGAAGCTCCCAGGTTCTGCCTAACTGGCAGATGCTGGCGGAGGGAACAAAGACAGGAGAGAAGGGTGTTTCTTCTGGGTCTTCGTTAGTAGGAGGCAACCAGGACCGTCCTGTGAGGATATTTCCTTTGGCGATTAATCTCCAGGGATCTCCCCTTTCCTTCTGCTCTCCATTTTCCAAAGGAAAATGTCCTTTGGAATGCAGTGTGGCATGTTGGAAAAAGGCTCGACTTTAAATTCTTTCTGTGAGATCTTAAGTAAGTCATTTAACTTTTCAAATCTTCAATTTCCCCTTCTGGAATATGGAAATTGTAATACCTGAAATAGCTTCTGGCATGCAGCAGGGATCTACAAGTGGGGGCTATCGCTCTTTGGGACCCTCCCAGAAGACGTGATGGCCCAGAGAAGGAGAACTGATGGGTTATCATCCGGTTCTTTCTCTCCAACCTTGCACACGTTACTGACCCTCCCTGTGCCTCCCTCCCCTCACCCGTAAGTGAAGGTCATCACAATACCTATGCCCCAGATTTAACGGGTTTATTAATGAATGAATACACGGAAAATGGTGTCTGGCGCATCATAACTTCTGGGTGAATTAACTCTTAGAATTATTTGCACGTGTGTCTGTGGTTTTGTGTTAATTTGGAAAAAGGCTCATTCCTTGGCTAGTTGGTTGACCTAATGTGGTACCTGGGCAGAACCTGGGGGTGCAGTGAAGGATCTGGAGCTAAGGGTAACAGTGTGATACCCAGCTGGTCACTCCAGATATGTCCAGATGTCCTTCCCCGGAAGAGCTAGATGTGCTGATGGGTTCCCCTGCCCCCATCTGAGCAGCAACATAAGCCACCTTGAGGTCCTTGCAGTTGCCTGGGGTCTTATTACCCTGGTCACTGCCCCACAGGCAGCCAGGCTGCAGTAGTGCTCGTGACGGGTCAGACCTGCCTGTCCCCTGTTCTGGATCTATGAGGCATTGGAAGGAGCTGGTGACACTTAATGACAATGCATTGGTGGACCTCACGGCATTATTGACCTGCCCATGATTCTTAGGGGCTCAAAATATGGTGGGGAGTAGGGGAGTCAGGAGGCGTGTGAGAAAAGGGCAGACATTTTCTATAAGATGTGGCCTCTGTCCTGCCTGTGACAGGGTAAACATTATCATGTGCACTTAAAAGTTGAGAAAAGTGAAAGTCAGAGAGGTTATGTAAATTGCCTGACGTCACACAGCATCCAAAGGGGTTTGCTGGGATCTGAGCCCAGGTCCCTCTGACACACATTTAAATGCCATGTTTTTCACATTTCTTTTTCATTATACCTATGTGTGGTTCAACTTGACGCCGGAAGGCAAGGATATATGCAAAGGCGGAGGACATTATGCCCAGCCATGAGGAATGCTCAGAAGGCAGGATGTGCTCGAGGAGCACCTGAGCACGTGATAAATGGTCAGTTTAGCCAAACCATGAAACAGGGATTCAGAGAAAAACGATTCCAGGTACCTCCTGGGTCACAAAAGGTGAGGTATCAGAGACATAGTAAGCTGAGGTTGGAAAGTAGATGAGGCGAGGAAATCCACAGAGGAGGGGTGAGGAGACTGAAGATTGCGTGCCCTTGCTGCTCAGACTTGACTCCACACGGCCGTGTTCTACGCGTGCTGACGATGCAGGTCTTAATTAGTCCATCAGTCAAAGCACTGCCTTCTGCCACTCCATGAGGACTGAGCACCCACCGTATGCAGGCACCGTGTCTGGGGCTGGAGCGCAGAGGACAATGAGACAAGGTCCCTGCCCTAAGGAGCTCTTACTCCCTGATCAATGCAAACAGTCAGGCCTCACAAAGCCCCAAACCAGTGGTGCCCGCCAGTCAGCCCAGGGGGTGGGTGGAGTGTGCGCTGTGCCCCTAGGGGCTGGGAGTTCCATCTTCCGTCCCTGAAATTAATGCACCAGAATCCACAGGCGTAAGAGATTTTATGATCCATATAACCTTGAATCCACTCCTACTTAGAAACAATAGAAAGGAAATCATTCACAAACTTCAGAACGTTTGCTTTTATTGGTAACACATTGCTCCCTGTGGAAATACTGCTGCTGAGACCCATAGCTGTAAACAACTCCAAATTAGTCTGTTCACTGGGGTGGGAGGGTAGGTGGGTGGGTTATCGGTAGTGGAGTCGGGGAGTAGAGAGAGGCAGGGAGGGAACCCACGGGACACCTTCTCCTTCTCCAGAGTGGAGCCCTGGGCTCAGCAGGAGACAGATGCCTGGAGGGAAGGGCATGCTCTCATGGCTGGGGCCAGCCTTCCCCAGCTTGGAAGCAGAGGCCAAGGTGGAGGCTAAGGATGA
The DNA here is from genome assembly GCF_003031525.2 of Neophocaena asiaeorientalis asiaeorientalis. Classification (NCBI taxonomy): domain Eukaryota; kingdom Metazoa; phylum Chordata; class Mammalia; order Artiodactyla; family Phocoenidae; genus Neophocaena; species Neophocaena asiaeorientalis. Next base: position 1,111,698 of record NW_020175528.1, read on the forward strand.
GTGGCAGGACAGGGATTTGGCAAAGTATCCCCAAAGGAACTGATGGAGGAATTGCGTCCCCAGCCAGCAGGAAATGAGCTTGAAGTGTTCCAGGTGGAATCTGGCTTCATTAATACCCATCTGCTCGTATCAAATGTGAGGATACCTGACAGTAGAAGCCAAACCTAACTCCTCTTCTAGACCTGAATTAGCTCCCCAAACCAACTCTTCAGAGCTGCTTCTTTTAAATAATGAAGGATTTGATAAATGCACTACCAAGTGGATTCAGAGCAGCCAAGGAGAGAGGCTGAGATCAGGTTTAAAATCTCCCAGGGAAGCCCCCCATGGACTCTCCAGGGAGACATTTGTACTTGGCCTGTTAGCATCTCTGTTTAGGGAGCGTCTGATGGGCTTTTCTCTTTGGGATGCTAGTGGAACGCTGTCCAGGGTCCTTCCAGGGAAATCTCAGGGGCCAACAGGCACTTGGTTGGCTTGAAATGGCAGAGGTAGGTCTACAACACAGCTAGTTGAACCACGAATTCTTAGTCCCGGGAGATATCAGAGCCTGCCCTGACCTGAGCAGTGGAGTGAGAAATTGGGATTGGTTCTCTCTTTCTTCTGTTCCTACTTCTTTACCCATCCCCAGGATCACTGTGTGACCAGAGCCCTCCTGTGCAAGGGTGGAATGTTGGGAGATTCCAAGACCCTTTTTCAGAGCTTCCTTAACCTCCTATTTCTCCATCACAACTGACCCATCACATGTCCCATTTCCAACTTCTAAGATGCCTGTGTTTTAGCTAATAATCTAACAAACAGAAAAGAGAAGAGTTTGAGAGCAGGCCCTCCTTCCCAGGAATGTTTGTGCTTTCCAATGAGTTAGTGCAAGAAAAAGAGTGTTCCAGAATGACCACGTGAACCTCAGTAAGAACCTTCCCCTCTCTGAAAGCCAATTGTTTAATTTTTAAGAGAAAGGATTTGGTCTAGGTGATCCATGCTTCCCATTCTGTCATTATATTTTCATGTCTTTGTGGCATGATATCAGCCAGCAGAGAAAATTTTCTGTGACCTTTAACTCAGACTACATTGACCTGCCCTTTTTGTCTTCCAGTGTCTTTAAGTGGGGATAATGATAATAATGCCTTCCTCAGGGAGTTGTTTCAAAAATTAAATAAGATGATGTTTGGGAACATGATCCACAAATTCAGAAGGTCAAAACACCTGTGAGGACTGAGGTTGATGGTAGTTTTTAAAATAATCTAGAACAGAGCAGATTGAGCATCTTGGGATTGGAGAAGTCCTCCTGGATACCCCTTGATGCACTTGTTTTATTGGTGCATGGGATATATTTCTAGGAGTTGAATTGGTGGGTCAAATGTGAACACTGCTAGTATTCTTGGTACCCAGTGCAGAACTGGCTTCCAGAAAAGAACTCACTTAACAATTAAGAAACAAACTGCTCTCTCCTCTGTTTTGCCCCAAAAGAAAAATTGCAGTTTTACTTTGCATTTTGTTGATTACTAGGGAATGTGAACATTTCCAAAATGTTTATGGGTATATACATATTTTTTGTTTTGTAAGTTTTTTATCCATATATTTGTAAATGATTATTGCTTCCCTGTTAAAATGTAAAAATATCTATCTCTAATTTCTTCTTTATAATAGTAACCTATTGCTATACTTTTTGTAAGAAATATTGCTCTTTTGTGCTTTTAAATTTTGATTAGGTTGTTTTGGATATAAATCTTAAACTGTGTTAGTCAAATCCATTGATGTTTTCTTTTGTGATTTTTTTTTCCATTACTTTTTTTTATAATAGTATTTTTTAATACAAATTTACTTACTTATTTTTGGCTATGTTGGATCTTCGTTGCTGCACACAGGCTTTCTCTAGTTGCGGCGAGCGGGGGCTACTCTCCGTTGCAGTGCACGGGCTTCTCATTGCGGTGGCTTCTCTTGTGGAGCACGGGCTCTAGGTGCACGGGCTTCGGCAGTTGTGGGACGCGGGCTCAGTAGTTGTGGCTCACGGGCCCTAGAGCACAGGCTCAGTCGTTGTGGCACACGGGCTTAGTTGCTCCGTGGCATGTGGGATCTTCCCGGACCAGGGCTCGAACCCGTGTCCCCTACATTGGCAGGTGGATTCTTAACCACTGTGCCACCAGGGAAGTCCCTCCCATTACTTTTTGCTCTAAGTAAAAAGAAAACTTGTTCTTCATCCAAATATCCAAACAACACTAATACAGTTTTTCCCCCAAGGTTATACATGGCTCATTTTTAAATTAACTCTTTAAACTACAGGTTTCCCCCATTATCCGAAGGCAGAGCATTTCTTTCAAGGCTTTCATAAGCCAAAATGACATAAAGCAAAGAGCAGTTATCTTAGGACATATCTTGCTAACAGATACGCAAGATAAATCAAGATAAAGCACAGATGCTCACAGACACGGTTCAAAGTTATGGTGTCTTGATGTTGAGGTGCTGAGTGTAGTTCCCTGGGCTTTAAAGATCTTGGTGGTGTCATTCTGGTCGAGGTGAATATAGGCTCCCTGTAAAACAAACACTAGATGCTATGTTTGCTTTTCGCCTTTTTTTTTTTTTTTTTCAAAAGTGAAAATGCTCTTCGGATTTCTTTCATTTAGTGAAAGCAGGTACTAATGTAGGTCTTTTGAAAAAGTGAAGGGGCGTAAAGCAAACTTTCAAAAAGCAGAGATACCTGTATTTGAAATTTGTTTTGATGTAGGATTGGTGAGGCTCTAACTTAATTTCTTATGAGTAAAAGTATTTTACTAATTGTCTTAAAAGTAATCTTATTAATCCTTGATTTAGCTGGCCGTATCCAAGAAAAGATTTCTTTTAACTGATTTTGGAATACAGTAAGATCTTTTAATCTTACGATTATGATTAATCTTTTTTGTTTGCTTTGTTTTAGCTTTTTGTTTCTCTTTTTTCATTTTAGCCAAGAGAAATTTACAATATCTTTGTTTACTGATTCTGTTTCCCCCGAATACGGGTAATGCTTAGAATCTCTGCCCTCTGTGAGTTTTGTGTGTTCTGATATTGTCGTGTATTGCTTTGGCATTTACCTGCCTTCTTAGACATCTTCTTGTTTTATTTTTTTCGTCACTCACACAGTTTTCCAGCGTCCATTTTGCTTTTATGTGTCACCAATAGAAATTTTCATTGTAGTCCTGCATTTTGGGGTTCTGCTGCAATCCTTCTTATTTCACTCATCTTGTTTTCATTAATTCTGTTGGGTTTTCACATTATTTGTTATCTTTTAACCCAGTTCTGCAACTAAAGACCTTGGGACTTCAAGTGAGCTGCGTAACTTCTCTTTACTTCTCAGAGGGTAATTAGGAGAATACAATGAATCAATACGTGTAAAGAGCTTGTAGCCATGCCTGGCACATAGAAAGAGTTCAGTTAATCTAACCTATTATTATTAATACCCATCACCACTTTCTGGTTATTTTATACTCTGCCAGCATACAATGGATAGAAAATAACAATTCCCAGTTTGAACTGCTCCCAAGTTTCTTCATATCTTTGTGACCATCACAGCAGCTTCTTATGAGAACCGTTTATTTAGGAAAAATATGTCACTGCGATTTCATCTACGGACTCCCATTTCTTGCTCTCAGATTTTTGAAACTTAAGGACTTCAACTATCTGTAGAGTAAAAACAATGATGTGTGTCTCTTGGTGGTTGGTTGTCAGCAGGAGTCAGAGTGGAGAGTTGAGGGTGTTGTGTGGAGGACAGCATTCTGCGTATCAAACCAGGAACCATTTAGTAGAAAAAAGATGGCTCAGCCTTTGGGTAGGTACTGACTTCGCACTTCTGGATCGGGGGTATGTGGGGGGCTCAATGGACTTTGGGGTCAGCAGGTTACTTCCTTTCAACCACAGAGCTTAGGTGGCCATCAATGGATCCTTTTCATTTTCATTTGATTAGTGAGAGATAGCACTTTCCTCTCAATTCTGGCAGGAGGTTAACTTCCAGGGCCAGATGTGGGTGCTTTTGTGAGGGGTGGTCCTTGCTGTGCCTTCGTACATACTTCCAAGGGGTATCAAGTGAGACTGCATCAGCTGCTGCTAATGAGGGGCCCTTCCAGACAGGAGATCCCTGTTGAAGTGCAGCGATGTCTGTTGCTGTCTGAAGCTGCAGCTCCCCAGGCTGAGTGAGCAGAGCACCCCAGTATTTAATGGCTGAGAAGGTAACAGGGCCCCCTATACACCCCCCTCCCTGTGGGCTGGAAGCTGGAGAGGACAAGTGGCATGAAGAGGCCAGCATGGTAAGATACAGTGGACTCAGTTCAAGTGGTAGTGGAAGAGGGCTTTTCAGTGGTTCAACTTTGAAGTGGTTCTAACTTTTTAAGTGGAAGTTGGAGACAATGAATTGAGTTCTCACATAGATTTCGAGGACTTTCTAAGTACCTACAGGGCCATTCAGGTATTCATACATTCCCTCTCTTATTCATATTTATTGCGCTCCTGCCGTGTGCTAAGTGCTGGGGATGCGGTGGTGAACAAGATGGAACCTCTCCTGTCTCTGCTGAGAAAATCCATTCTTCACTGCGTACCGATTGTGTCACCCTCTTTTATTAGGATCCTTGCATGTATCACCACATCTGTGTAATGACTCTGGGAGGTTGCTGCCATGTTCCTGTTTCACAAATGAGGAACCGGGGCAAAGGGACTTACAGGTTGTGTCCGTGGAGGATCAGAATTTGACCTTCTGCTTGCCTGACACTAGAGCCCTTCCCTCACGCTTCCTGAATCTACCAATCCCCACATCCCGTGAGTGATCAGAATATGTTTTCAAGGGTGCGACCCTAGAACCAGAGCTGTGGTGTTCAAATGGATAGAAAGAGCCGTAGCTGGAGCATGCTGGATACTAAGAAACATCTGGAAGTATTACACACTTTCAGGCAGGTGTTTGGCATCAAGGAGCCAGTCAACTGACATGACACACGCCCAGCAGGAAAGAGGCATTCCCACCTGGAGTACAGACTCTTGAAGTTTGAGAGAAATGTTCACTTTTGCTCGTGTCATCCTCAGGGAAATCGTGCACTAGCCTGAGCTGAGGTTGTAGAGGCTCAAGAAGACATCAAGCTGCTTCCCTTTTGGTTGGATAACTCATCACGGTGAAGCCACCCGTGTCCTGACCAGTCTTTGTCCCATTCCTCAGGGAGGATGCCACTCGCCTGGATGTTTCATCTTGAGTAGATCTTAGTGGGCCCTGTCCACGCAGTGGGCTTGAGAGAGGAGGGTTTTTATAGAAACCTGCAGAGCGGACCTATTTACAATAATTGGGATGAAATGTGGGGACAAGGAGGGTTTATGAAAAATACTTAGACATCCATGAAGTCAAGGATACTGCAGCATCCCCTCAGCTTCCTAGGAAGCTTCAAGTCTCCAAATTCATAATACCCCCACTCCTAATCTCAAGTACTTCAACAGTAACTAGAGACTCTGCTCTTTACGTTACAGTGAGCATGGCTTTTAAGAAAGGTTTTGTAGACTTAGGGTTGGAGAGGGTTGCCTCATTCCCTGCATGGATAGAGCCCAGCCTCCTGTGGAGGCTCCACGTGGTAGAATCGGAGATATGACGGTCAGTAGAATTGGGACCTTGTCCCAGCCCTGTCACTCACCAGCAGTGTGGCTCTGGTACATCACTCCCTTCCCTGGCCTCAGTCTCCTCCTCCATAAATTCAGCAATTCAGTTGAGATGATTTTAAAGAAACTTCCAGCTCTGTTCTTTAAGGTCCATTCTAGAGTGATTTGTTTGCAGGGGTGAGCAGTCTGTTCTCAATTATCTATGACCAATAGACAGAAGGAGAGGCCCCAAACCACATAAGATATGCTGGGTAATTCATATATATCTATTTATCCCCACAGCAAAAAACTTTTAAGTAGCTGTAATAGCTACCGTGGTACAATGGAGCTGAATCATCGTACACATTCAATTTACTTGAATGAAAGCAGATGTGGATTGTAAAAGAGAAACCTGCATTTATCTCACCTCTACATCCCCTGCCCCTCACCCTGTTCACCATGTCTCCCTCAGCCTTTCAAACTAGACCTTCACCTCCAGTAATCAGGAAAATATGGGAAAAGAAAAAGAAAAAATATGGAATCTTTTGGGCTTCCAAGTGCCCGGTGTTCACAATTCAGAGAGGATGTAAGGTTTTGTTGTTTTCGTTTTCAAGTGTAATTTCGACTATGCTTGATTTCCAATTCTCAGCATGCCTGTTGACTTTTGACTCTAAATCTGCATAGATTTTCCCTGTATCATCCATGTTGGATATCAGATGCAGAGACTGTTGCCCAGGGATTAAGTGACCCGTCAAACATCAGGGATCTAGTGAGCAGCCAGGACTCCACAGCACAGCAGTGCAGTGGCACCAAGGACCAAGCCCCTTCCCTGTCCCCTGTTTCCTGCATGGCTGCGCTGAATCAACCACGGACGTTTGACTCCGCGGGAATGTGATGCGTTCCTGCCGTGGGCATTCCCTTGAATGAGCAATCATTTACGTTTGGCTTTCTTATGCATTATTTTAATCATTTTGGGCAGAGATTTTCCTTCTGGATTGGTTAGGCTCCATCCAGTGTTAGAATGAGTTTGCAGGGCTAGGGGAGTTGGTGACTAATGACAGAAAGGCAGCCATCACTGTCCCGTGCAAGAATGGAAGATCAGTTACGGGGTTAACGTTTTGCAATTGCCACGGGTTATCCACAAAGCAATTAATCTGCATACAGATGATTACAAGTTGATTTGGTTGTACCTCTTTGAAATCCAGACTGATGTAAGTAGAAAGCTTATGTGCTGTGTTCTGAGGACTACCCAGAGCCACCCGGCCCGGAAACCGCCTTTAGCGAGCCGGAAGTTCCACCCTCAACCTCTCATCTGTTTATAATTCTTCAGTGACTCCCTGCTGACTTAGGCTAAAGTCTAAACTCTTAAACATGACCCATAAGTCCCTCTAGTATCCGCATTCTGCCTATATCTTTAGCTCTGTCCCACTTACAGCAGCTATAACAACCTTATTTCATGTTCTCAAATAGGCTGCCCTTCTGTTCACTCTAGACCTTGCCACATAATGTCGCTTATACCCAGAATACTTATCTCCCACTCTAGGATCCCCTGCCCCAGGCCTCAGTCCTCAGGCTCTGGGAAGCTGATCCTGATGCCTCCTGCCTGGGCTGTGTGCTCGCCACACTCTATTGTAGTTCCTGGTTCCTCTACCATAAGCTCCTTGAGGGAGAGAACTCCGTCTGTCTTTCCACCACGCCCTGTCTCCTTACACTGCCGGTGCACAGGGGGCGTTCAATGGCTATTGAGGAATGAACGAACCAACAATCAAGGTGGAACTTCAGACTCCTTAACTGGGAGAAATAGCTCATAGCTATCAACACTTTTCCTTTCATTTTTATAACCTCATAGCCATTAGCAATTTTCCTTTCATTTTTAATACCAGAAGTAGTACATTAATATATTCTCCTTGTTTAAACAAATAAAAAGAAAAAAGAAGAGAAACATTGCAAATGAGTCTAAACTCCTCTTACCTACCATTTCCAGTCCCACACTCTTCAACTATATTTTGTATTAATTTTCCTGACGTGTGTGTGTGTTTGCATGTTTGTATTTGTGTGCCCACATATCCTCCAAAATGTATAGGATTACATGGAAATATCTCTTTGCAGCTTGCTTTTTCAAATTTCCAATATGTTGTAAATTTGGTTTTGTGTTAGCACCCTTAGCTCTGATTCATTCTTTTTAGAGGCTGTCAAGATTTCCGAACATGGATAGAACAGTTTATTTAGTTACTCCCCTATTGTCCATCAACGTTTAAGTACCTTGCAATCCTGGAATCTTCAAGAGAGATGGACTTCAGGGATCATATGATCAGATCTTCTCTTCTAGAGCCTGGAATCCCTCCAGTAGCATCCCTGGGCAGACATCTCCTACTTTTGCTCAGATGCTTAAAGGAACAGAACACTCAGTACCAGAGAAGGCAACCCTAATTACAACATTTGTTCCCATAGTAAACCAAGATCTTCCCCCTTTTAATTCCCATCCTTCTTTCTTAGTTCTGTCCTCTGGAACCTCAGCCACTAAGTGTACCTCCTCCTCATGGCCACATTTGCCCTCTGAATGCGTGATGGGAACTAGCATGTCGCCCCACTAACAATTCTTCTAAATCTTTTGCCAAATCCTCTGCCATTTGGGTTCTAGACCCTGTGAGCCTCAGGCAGCCTCCTGAATGCACCCAGTTTGGAAAATCCTCTCTCAAAGTGTCACTCTGAGGAGGGAATTCAACACCCTAGATAAAGCCAAACCAGCCCTGGACTCTGAGATTATCCTCTCCCTTCATCTCACCATTACACTTGTATTCATGTCACCCGGGATCTGCATAGCTTCAGGCCCCAAAGAAAGAGGAGGCAGGATGAGTAGTAGCTTTTGTTCTGGGAGTGGGCACTGGGATGACCTTGGGTGAGATCTCTTCTCCTGGAATGCAGGCCTGGGCAGGGGGAAAGGGTCACCGAGATGATGCCAAGTGCCCTTAGGAAATGCCAATGAGCAAAGGGGACAGAGAGCATGATCCCTCTCCCAGACCATTTTGCTTGGCGTAAGCAGTGGAGGAAGCCAGTTCCAAGGAAACTAGGGATGCCTATTGATTCTTATCAGAGTAAAGTGAGGAGAACCTGCCCCCCCCACCCCAGGCTTAGGCAAGCAAGCCCAGAGATGCCCAGAATACCAGGCAGAAGCACTGTCCTGGGGGGTAGCAGTTAGTGCCCAATGTCTTGTCTTCCCTGTTTGGTCCAGGGGGACATCTAGTCTACCCTCATTCACCTAGTCTAAGGTCTGACCTTGTGACGTGAATGTAGGGCCCCTGGTGGGGTCAGCAGGAGGAGGAGTCTCATTTCCTTCACAGAGGTTTAGCATTAGCTTCACGAGGATCGAGGCTCAAATCCAGCTCTGTTCTCTATCAGTCAGAATGCTTTGGTTGCAAACAACAGAAACAGACCCTGCTGGCTGAAGCAGAAGAGGATTTACTGGAAGAATATGAGAGCAGAGGGAACTCACAGACCCCAGAGGAGGTTGAAGGTCCAAATTTAATTCCCATCCTTGAGCCAACCTGTTCAAGATTTAGTGATCTGGAAAGTTCAACCGAGCCAGGCAGTTTGGTTTATCATTCTAATCTAAAATAAAGAACCACGCCTATAAGGTATCCCCAAAATAGCCATCCTAAGTCTATCTTAGACAATGTTATCCAAGCCTCAGCTTTCTTATCTGTTATATATTTTAAAAAAGGGATGAACATGCCTACCCACTTTGAAAGGGTTTTCAAAGTGCCCAGCACAGAGTCAGTGATCAATATTCTTTAGCGTCAAGGTATCCCAGGGACTAGAGTCAGAACTTGCATCTTTTCCAAATAGTTTGGTACAATACGTACCAGTTCGTGTGACCTCTTTCTGACACATCTTCACTGCTTGCAGCCCTTCAATAAAGAATTTCCCAATTACTTAAATGGTGTTTTCAAGGATCGCATCCAGAGATCGAGGGAAAATTCCCACCACAAGTGCTTACTCATGTGGCAGATAACTTTGAGACCAGGGAGAGTACAGCATAGGGGGAGAAATTCAATAACTGCATAATTTAATGAAAGCAAACTTTCTTTGACTGTCTGAAGCCTTATCTGTTTTCTTACCCTTTGGAAAATCACAGATACCGTATATTTTGGAAGTGTTTATACAATGTAATAAAATTAGACTATTTATTATATGTGCGTTAATCTGAATGTTTCAAATTTTTATCAAGCAACTAAAATAACACTTATGGATTGTGCATTATGATGTAAGTCTAGGGCAGAGGGATGAATATTTTAGTAAATGCACTTAGTTATTAAATTTTGCAATGACAGGGACCTGAATCCCCTGGTAGAAATAGAAGGTAGGGAGATTCTCTTTCTGCCCTCTTCTGTGCCACTGGTAGGTTTGATAATCAGAAAAGCTGCCCATCATTCTGCCTTCCTTCTCCCTCCCTCCTCCTCCTCTGCCCTCATCCTTTTCCCGTATTCTTTTGTTCACTCCCTCTTACAGCATTCACATCCTCTTCTTTTCATTTCCTCTCTCCTTCCCTGTTTACCCCCGCTTCTTCCTTCTATGACAATCCCAAACTCTCCCCGGCCTTTAAGACCCACCACTACAGGCTCGTTCTTTGGGATAAAACAGTTTCCTCCATAAAATGTAAGGTGCACATAGAACACGGGGCAGACAACTAGTACTTAGCCAGACACGCCTTAACCATAACAGTTTATCTGTCTTTATCTCCATGATAGTTGTCTCCATGTAAGAGGTATCAGAGGTTGGAGAGAAAGAAACATTGGATGCAGAGTTGGGAAGGGATGGGAATCCTTGTTTGGCTCTTAAGTACTAGTGTTACCTTGGGAAACCTGAGACTCTTTGTTCATGTAGGCATTTAGCACAATGCCAAGCATAGAACAAACATTCAGTAAATTAAGAGAGTGGGGAGAGCCTAGTAATAATCATGCACAAGTAACATAACCTCTCTGTGCCCCATTTTTTTAATTTGAAAAATCAGGATAATAGCACTGCTTTTCAAACTGCATTAGTGTTAGATTTAATAAGTAATGTATGAAAAGCTTAAAACAGTGCTTTGTATATAGTACATACTCAATGTGTGTTATTTAATATAAAGCAAGTATATCAGTCTGAGTTTGGTCAAGGAAATGGCTAACACTCCAGGTGTTTCCAACAGGAAGGGATTTCACAGAGGGGATTAGAGGACATAAGGTCTTTAGAGAAGCTGTGGGGTGAAGGAAAGGGAAAGCCACCACTAGCATTTAGGAAGTCAGGAATTGCAGCACCAGTGGGGGTGACTTGCAGAAGGATGCCCAGTGCACCTGGCATCGGTCCATCCATCTGCTCTCTGCTGGAGAGCCCCCATGGCTGCTCACCCCCCATGGCTTCAGGGGCAGTAGGGCTCTGCTCTTCCTCCACCTTCAAACTCTCCTACATGTGCCTCTCCGCTGTTACTCCTACAAAGATAGAAATCTGTTACCTGCTGGGTAGAATTCTAGGAAATCTAGTTCCCAGGACTCTAGGCCTTTGATACAGGACAAAGCACAGAGGAGAGAAGGTGATGCTAAGTTGTCCAAAACAGTCAAGCAGAGTGGGGAATAATACCCGGGGTTGATCTAAAGAGTATGTGAGGTTTAGAGTGTGAGTGCTTTTTGTAAACTTCAAAGTTCCATGCAGATATTAGATTTTGATGGTAATGGGAGTGAAGTGGGAGGGATATGTCCAGACAGTGAATCCAAGACCAGGTAAGAAAACCTGGGAAGCCAACTGACAGTGGAGTGAAAGGACGCTCCATAGATAATCTGACATATTTAAGACTTTACCATGTGCCACGCTCTAGTATAAATGCTTTATGTGTACTAACTCATTTAATCCTACAAAAACCCACGCAGGAGGTGCTATCAATACATTTTACAGATGAGGAACCATGGTCCGGAGAAGTTACATAACTTGCCCAAGGTCACACTGCTAGTAAATAGGATTGGAATCCCAAAAATGTGACTCCAGGGGGGCAATTTCTTTTTTTTTATTTATTTATTTATTTATTTATTTATTTATTTATTTATTTTTAACATCTTTATTGGGGTATAATTGCTTTACAATGGTGTGTTAGTTTCTGATTTATAACAAAGTGAATCAGCTATACATATACATGTGCTCCCATGTGTCTTCCCTCTTGCGTCTCCCTCCCTCCCACTCTCCCCCTCCCACCCCTCCAGGCTGTCCCAAAGCCCCGAGCTAATATCCCTGTGCCTTGCGGCTGCTTCCCCCTAGCTATCTACCTTACTACGTTTGTTAGTGTGTATATGTCCATGACTCTCTCTCGCCCTGTCAAATTTCTTAACTGCCAGGTAACAGAGAAAGGAGGGGATCTCAAGTTGGAGTTGGCTGACTTCATGATTCCCCAGGAGCTGGCTCTGGCTGGAGCTGAAGGTCTGTTACATGTTCCAGTTTGATTTCTATATCCTCAGAGAAAAGGTTATTTTAAAAAGCACAGGTTGTTATTTCACTCTTCTAAAAGCAATTCTGCACCAAGTTTGGGGATGTTTTCGCCAATCAAAAATAATTTGACAAACTAAACTAAGCCACTTTGACCCAGGATGGCTGTCCGTGGAGCAGACTTGTAACTTGCCCCGAGAACTGACTTTTCCTGTTAGAATTCATCCTCATTCAGCCCACAGTGGCACCTCCTCCACAATTTGCTGAGATCCAAGAAGAACTGATCATCATTCAATAGTCACCATTAAAATACAGTTTTGTTGATTTCTTTGTTACATGACAAACATTTAAAGGTAGGAAAATGCAAAAAGCAAAATAAATCTTGGTCTACCATAGGATTATGATATTTTCTGTACCTTTTCAAGATCTGGAAGGAATAGAAATTGTTGGTGTCTTGAGAGAGGGGTTTTGGCCCTAGAAATTGTATGTAGCACATGACATATTTCTTCAGATAGCCTTCCCTCACCTTTGGTTTTCTCCCAGTCAGCTGCTTCTAGAGCAAAAAAAAAAAAAAAAAAAGCCATATTTGCCTTAGAAGGCAAGAGCACTGTTGCTGGGCTAGAAAATGAAACTATTCAAGAAGTGTCAAGTGCCGAGGAAGCTTGGAAATGGTGCTTTAAATTTTAAAAGTTCTCTAAAGCAGAAAGGAAGGAAGAAACCAAACCATGCTCTGCTCTAGCTCCGAAGCACATTAGCACTCTTGTGGCCCTGCAATGAACCAGATCATCCCCAAAGTCTTAATTAATGACCCAGCATAGAAGAGCTGATCCATTTTCTATCTGCTCCAGCAGAAAGATGACCAGCAATAGGGCCTGTGGTCATTTTTCAAGAGCTCATCATGGAGCTGGAACTCAGGAAATAAAAACAAAAGTAAATAAATGGTGACAAGAAATATAGCAGTTATTATTTTGTAAAAACACAATGTCTATGTAACTCAGCTACTGTCAGCAGAACTTTCCCAGTTCTTATCAGAAAAGTGCCCGCCCCTATCAGCTGAGAGATTCCAGTCTTTTTTTTCTTTTTTTGGTGTCTGATCTTATTTATTTCTCTTAGAACATCTCATTTGTGCCTGGACTCAGACTTAGAAGTAGAAGCTCTCAGAGAGGACAGCCTCCGTCTCTTGGCAATCTGTTCCTGGCGTTTTTCTTTGGCATCCTTCATTCTCTTGGCTAAAAGTTTAGTATATTCTGCAGCCTCTTCCTTATTTTTCTTTTTTTTTTCTTTTTTCTTTTTTTTTGCGGTACACAGGCCTCTCACTGTTGTGGCCTCTCCCGTTGGGAGCACAGGCTCCGGACGCACAGGCTCAGCGGCCACGGCTCACGGGCCCAGCCTCTCCGCGGCATGTGGGATCTTCCCGGACCGGGGCACGAACCCGCGTCCCCTGCACCGGCAGGCGGACTCTCAACCACTGCGCCACCAGGGAAGCCCCCTTATTTTTCTTAGTACACTGTTTCTTCAGAGCAATACGCTGACGTTTGTGTTGCAGAACACATAGAGTAACAAGACGCTGAATCTTGGGTGCTTTGGTCCTAGGTTTCTTACCTTCTTTGTTTAGGGGCTTTCTCACAACATACTGGCAGATTTGGAAGCAAAACTCTGGAGTCATTGGACTTGCTATTTCTTTGCCTGTATTCATCAGTGCTATGTAAGCAAAGACGCAACATCCTGCATCCCCTTATTTGCAAAGCTGTTAGGGCTCTGGGGTGGTGCTCTCAGTGCAATCCAGGCACTCATAAACCTTGGATCACTTATTTAGTTCTTACTTTTTAGGTTGGAAAGACCCCACCCAAGGACCAAGTAGGATGTGAATTTGAGTGAGGGGGCAGAGTATAAGACAGAGGAGCCCTGGGATCGTGATGAGCTGGAGAAGGTCTGCTCTCAGGGAAAGCAGGACCCAGCACTTGTTGCCTCGTTGGCCCAGATCGCTAGCTCTCCTGATTTTCAGGGGGACTCTGAGTTGATCCGTCTAAACCTCCTGAATTTTACATTTCAGCAAGTAGTTCAGATTTTTTAAAACACTGAGCAGATCAAGCAAGCATGTCTTTGGGCCAAATTTAGCCCACAGGAGCTTTCTCCCCAGACACCTTTCAAGGCAGGTGACAGTCTTACAAAATAGCCCGAGACCCGTGACACCTGGAGCAAAGATAGTGTTTGGGGTGAATCCGTTGAGGGAAATGACGACTTGAGTTTGCTTCTGATAACGGAGTATGTGGCGTCCCCAGAGGGATGAGGATACAGAAACAGCCTTCACAAACACGGTCGTGTGAGGCAGGATTAAATGGTGCAGTAGTCTGAACCATCTCACTGAACGACGTGAGCAGAGGTGGTGGAGTGGCAAAAGGGGAACCCACCCTGGGCGGAGCAGGAAACCCCAAGTGGCAGTGTTTGGTTGACACACAAGATTATTGTAGAAGGAGCGTGGACCTATTTTTTTTTTTAATTTTAATAATTCAGAATTTAAAAAAATACCACCAGCGCATCAACTCCAACCACGCTATGGTCCATTTGGGTAGCACCATAGCAACTGTCATACGTGAACTGCAGGAATGATGGACACTCGGGTGCCCGGGTGCATTCGTCTCTGCAGAGTGGGGTTTACAACTTTTCCTAAAGAGAGGGAATGGGAACGGGGGCACACGGCTCTCACATGGGTGCCAAGGACTCAGGAGTTTTTCCTCTCATCAAAGCCCTTCTCTGGCCTGCCTTCCCAGAGAGCACGCAGGGGACCTCTGGGCTCACACGTTAGTTGCCTGTGAGTGAGCTTTAATTAAAGCTCAGGGCTTTAAAAGCTCCAGATTTCCCACAGGTAACCTTTCAAACCACAGCTCCTTCATTCAGAGAATTTTGAGCTCCTTACGAAAACAAGGGTGACTTTTTTATCTAGGAGCAATCTTGTTTCCAGAGTTCTCTTTCTTGATGAATTTTTAAATATTTTATGGATGCTGCTCACTTTTCATTCGGTGCAAGTCCTATCTTGGTGTCCTGGAGGCTGGTAAATACAGTGGGAAAGAGCACCTTGGTGGTGCCTTGATGGAGGGGCAGTGCCCAGCCCTTCCACACTGGCCAGTGGATTCAACTCTGACGTAGGGGCAGCTGGGCTTCTGCACATCCGCTTGGTAAAGCACTCATCAGGAAAGCACCTGCTTGGAAGCCTGCCTTCTCCCAAGCTTCCTGGCTGACCTCCGCACCTCCCTGAGGGCATGCCATCTCAGGTGGACAGGAATGTCTCTGAAAGACAGCATTGTCACTATCACATCTGCTGCTTACTTATGGCTTTGGTTTTTCCTTTTTTTCATTTTTTTTCTCTGGAAATTTTATTTTTTTTTAATTTAAATTTTATTTTGTATTGGGGTATAGTTGATTTACAATGTCATGTTAGTTTCAGGTGTATAGCAAAGTGATTCAGTTATACATATACATATATCCATTCTTTTTCAGATTCTTTTCCCATATGGGTTATTACAGAGTATTGAGTAGAGTTCTCTGTGCTATACAGTAGGCCCTTGTTGATTATCTATTTTATATATAATAGTGTGTTTATGTTAATCCCAAACTCTTCATTTATGCCTCCCACCCCCCTTTGTTTCACGTTGGTAACCATAAATTTGTTTTTGAAGTCTGTGAGTCTGTTTCTGTTTTGTAAATAATGTCATTTGTATCATTTTTTTGGACTCTACATATAAGTGATATAATAAGTCTTTCTCTGTCCGACTTACTTCACTTAGTATGATAATCTCTAGGTCCATCCGTGTTGCCGCAAATGGCATCATTTCATTCTCTTTTTACAGCTGAGTAATATTTCATTGTATATATGTAACACATCTTCTTTATCCACTCCTCTGTCGATGGACATTTAGGTTGCTTCCATGTCTTAGCTATTGTAAATAGTTCTGCAGTGAACATTGGGGTGCATATAACTTTTCAAATTATAGTTTTCTCTGGATATATGCCCAGGAGTGGGATTGCTGGATCGTATGGTAGCTCTATTTTTAGATTTTTAAGGAAACTCCATACGGTTCTCCATAGTGATTGTACCAGTTTACATTCGCACAGACAGTGTAGGAGGGTTCCCTTTTCTCCACACCCTCTCCAGCATTTATTGTTTGTAGACTTTTTGATGATGGCCATTCTGACTGGTGTGAAGTGATACCTCATTGTGGTTTTGATTTGCATTTCTCTAATGATTAGTGATGTTGAGCATCTTTTCATGTGCTTTCTGGCCATCTGTATGTATTCTTTGGAGAAAAGTCTATTTAGATCTTCTGTCCATTTTTCCATTGGGTTATGGGATTTGTGCTCCATGCTGTTACGAGAGCTTTGGCCATATTTACTCATTCCGCATCACTGCAACCCCAGGCAGTGGGCACTTTTATTCTCCTCATTTTATAGATGTTAGTTGGAGGATGGAAGACGTGAGGGCTCAGGTATGTTGTCAACATCTGTAAGTGGCAGAGCCAGGCCGTCGGGCTCCAGATGCTATGCTATCCTGCCTCTCATGGTTTCCCTGCTACCGGGAAAATAACTCCCAGATGAAAACAATCAGATGCGTCAGTTCTGCTTTAAGCGTCGCAGGGGTACAGAGTGTGCTGTGTCACCTGTTGCAGGAGTCCTCAGAGGCCTGCGGTCTAATCTGCTCACAGCACCCCCTGGCGGAGGTGGCCCACCTCCCAAGTGTCATCTCTATTCATCACGCTCTATGTCAGTGTCATGATGTATTTGGTCGCTAGCCTGTGACACTGGTGGGAGCGGGGAGTGCAGGTTCCCTGGGAAAATAGAGCTGTGGACTTTATCAGGACCACATGTGGAATCCGGCCTCTTGTCTTCCCACCTGAACCCCGTGGTTAGTTTACAGACAGTTTCCAATTTTAGCCTTAAATTGGTCTAGATGTGTTTAGCTTTGGAACCAAGCATCCTTGCCTGGGCAGCAGAGCAAGTGCCCCTCCCTTGTCTATTACTATTAACACCGTCACTCAAGAAGAAGATTCTGGGTGCATTCAGAGGCGAATTCTCCAAGAGCCATTTCCATTTAATTCAGTAGAAATGTCTTCAGTAGAAATACATCATAAGGATACATGAGCAGAATTGGCGTCTGCTTCCATAATGCATTCCATCTGATTGAAAATCCAAAAGCAAAAGCAGATGCATGAACTCAGAGGCAAGAAAGAACAGAACAAGACCCAATATCATTTTGTGCTGATCTGTGACAGAGACAAGGCAGTTTCCATCCAGGGAAGGAAAGGAGGAGGATGTTTCTTCTGTGTGCCCAGCAGGTTCACCTACACTGTGTCCTCACAACCAGCTGGTGCGGTCAATATTATTATCTACATTAATAACTTTGGCCTCTGGGGCCAGGAAGCCAGAAAGTCGATTGAGGTACTGTCTCTGTGGGACTGTGGATTTGGGGCTGTAAGGAGACCACACTGAGGGCAGGTGGGGAGTGGTGGACAGGTGAGGAGTTAGCCAGGCCCTGGACACACGTGAGCCCAGTCCCATACTGGGTCTAACTTCAAATGTACCACCATTCAAAGCAGAGATCAAGGGCCAAGTCTTATTCTTTGAATCTCTACAATGTTAGGCTTTTACCAGTTGCTGAAAAAGTGTTTTCTATTATTGAAAGAATGAATTAATCATATCATTTAAGGGCTCTTACGGCTTGAAACACGATGGATACTCAGCAGGACAATAAATTTAAACGCACAATTGCTGTCCTCAAGTCTTTGCCTATGACTTTAATTCTCAATTATCACTCTAGACAGTCCTTGGAGTATGTCTGCAGCTAAGAACTAAACATCCCATCAGAATGTGGGGCAAATGCTTGAGACCTGGAATGCTGAGAGGCAGGAGGACAGGCTAGATTAGGAGCCTCCACGTCTCATTCTGATGCCAGCAGACCTCGGGAATTCCAGTGACATCTCCATCCTTCGGGGATTGATGTGGAACTGTACTGAAGGTTGGCTGGCACCTGTGTTGAGATCTAGGATCCAGGGTCTACAAGACTCACAGGGCAGCCAGGACTGGGACCCCGGCACTGCAGCTCCCCAAAGTAGAATTTATCAGTGCCCTGGAGTTGATCCAATACCAAGAGGCTGTCTCGCCACACTAAACACACCGAGGCTGATCTGAAAACCAGAGGGTCAGCAAGACATATAGTCATGCAGAAGACGAGCCTCACATGTAAATACCTTACGTTCTTCTATCTTTTAATCCTTATCATAATCGTAAGAGATGCTGTCATTTTTATCCCAATTACATAGATGGGGACGCTGAGGCCCAGAGAAATAAAATAACTGGCTCAAAGCAGACACACTTAGAAAGTGGAAGCGTTAAGAATCAAACCCAGACAATCTGGCTTGAAAGTTTTTCTTCTTAACCACTGTGCTCTGCTGAGTGGCAGTCGTGTTGACCACTAAATGTCCTACCCATCCTGGGTCAGAGGTGACTTCCTACCTGGAGCCAACACAAAATGCATGGAGAAAGCACCAACAGGAGGAAGCAGAGGTGAGCTCCCAGTGGCGGAGCTGGCCTCTGGAGTCTTTTGCCAGCCTTTAGCCAGAGCTCAAGAGACCCTTGAGTGCTTGGGTTCTGATTCAGCAGTTTCTGAGAGACGCACTTCCTGTTTCCAAAGAGGGATCCTCAGAATGCCTCTCTGCACAAGGCTTTTTACCATATCAACGTCCACTTTCCTGGGCAAGTTTGTTATTTCTTGTCTGCCACAGTGCGGGTAGAAGCATCATGGAGACATACTGGGAACAATGAGAGGTTGAGACGCCCCCTCTCCTGAGCCTCCATCTACTGTGCTAAAATAAATACTCCTAATTCCTGATTGGACGCGATTATTTAATTGCTTCCATGGCCTTCATCACCGCCTCCCCCCACCTCCTAACCCCAGTTTCTGTGGCTGTTTGATTCCAAATGCCTCAGTGTTCAGTGTGGACTCTTAAGAGAACCCCCACGTAACTAAATGAAGATCAAGCCAAGTGATTCTGGTGACTCTGGTTCTTGATGACACTCCAGTTCTCTCAGGCATGTGTGCCAGCCTCTGCAGCCAGGAGGGTTCTGGAAATGTGTGTTATCCCTGAGTATTCTGGAAGGCCATGTCCAAGCATGAGTTAGCTCAGAGGAGTGGGGTGTTTCAGAAGGGCCACTTGGGCTAGTTCCCTTCCTGTGCATGATTCCTGCATGGGTTTTGGATTCATTTATCTACGTATCTGTTCCTTCCTAGAAGAAGTGTAGAGAAACCGTTACCAGCGTGGGCTGTGGAGTCATATAACCTGGATTCAAGCCCCAGCCTGCCCCTTCCTGTCTGTATGACCTTGGGAAAATTAATGAACCATCAAACCCTCAGTTTTCTCATCTATAGAAGCAAGTAACAATGAGACCTAGTTCTCTGTATCGTTTTGAGAGTTAAATGAGATAATATATTTAAAAAAAAAGTTCAGCACAATTCCCCAAGCAATAATAGTTACTTTTAGCTGTTCAACTTGTGTTCAGTAAGCATTTACTATGAGCCAGGCACTGTCCTAGGGAGTGGTGATACATCAAGAAACACAATGGAAAGTCCCCCCAGCATAGAGCATATCTTCTTGTTTATATGGTGTCTCTGTGCACACAGGCCCCACAGACAGGAAACAAGTCCCCTCAGAGTGGGACTCAGAGTGCTTTCGTCTGGGTAAATCTTCACAAGAAAATGAGGTCCCCTGGTCAGACAAGTTAAAAAAAAAATCCTGATTACAATCTTACAATCAGTCATTATAACTGTACAATCTTACTCATAATAATCTGTACATCTCCCATGCACAACCTCATATCAAAGGGTCTGAGCACTCCTGCAGTAAAGATGCCTCCTTAACTTTGACTAAACCAGCATTCCCCAAACTTACATGACCTCAAAATCTTCGTTTGCTAATTCTTATTAGACCGACTGCCTATGTTCTATGTTCTGAGAATGATAAGGAAAATGCTGATTAGAGATGACTGAAAGAGCAAGTCTACAGTATAACGAGAAATACCAGGGTCTGTTCTTCCACCAAGGAGCCCAAGCAAGGGGCTACTTGCAAAGAAGGACGCCTCTCCTTGTCGTCCCATCACATCCTCCCACCCCCGGAGTCAGTCCTGCGGAGATGTGTAAGGCAAGACTTGAGCACTAAATGCTGAACTTCCCTTCTCTTGTAGAGAAGTCTGTAAATCACTGACTGGCGTTTGCCCTCTTTGGAATAAACTCCTAATTGATTTCTAAAGATTGCTGTTTGCAAATTAAATTACACTTCCCTTATACGTTTTACAAAGAAGCATAAACCAGTCACCTCCACTGGGCACACACCCCCTCCTTGAGTTCCTAGGGTGTGATTACATTCCTTCAGTTGCACTGCTTCTTTTCAACTCAAGCTACATGAACTGCTTCTCTTGCTTAATCACCCGTGTCTTATTACAGAGACAATTTAATATTTTAGTGCAGCATAAAGTTCAAAGATTTTACACAAGATGAATATGGCCACTGACATTTTTATTCCCTTTTCAAGTTCACATGCACAAAAATCACACTGGAAACTTTTCAAAATGTTTGTGGCCATTACTGCAGTGTCGAAACCTCCAGAAGGTGGGTGGTTGTTGAGATGTAGAGAAGGGACTTGAGGACACGGGGAGGGGGAAGAGTAAGCTGGGACGAAGTGAGTGAGTAGCATTGACACATATACACTACCAAATGTAAAAGAGACGGCTAGTGGGAAGCAGCTGTCTCGCACAGGGAGATCAGCTCAGTGCTTTGTGACCACCTAGCGGGGTGGGATAGGGAAGGTGGGAGGGAGATGCAAGAGGGGATATATGTATACATATAGCTGATTCACTCTGTTATACAGCAGAAACTAACACAACATTGTACAGCAATTATACTCCAATAAAGATGTTACAAAAAAAAAAGGAACGACTCTAGAGAATATGTTTCCTCCTATAACATTGCAAGGGATTTTATTGGCATATTCACACAAGCTCATGAAGAACTTCCCCTAGGTGTGAAAATGCCTTTGAAAACACATTGGGAGTGAACTGTTGATACTTACCTGAGTCTCCAGAGCATGAGGCTGAGTGAAAAAAGCCGATCCCAAAAGGCTACAGCTGCATGATTCCATTCATATAACATTTTTGAATTGCAAAATTATTGAAATGGAGAAGAGCTTAATGGTTGCCAGGATTAAGGAGGGTGTGGGGAAAGAAGGATAGTAGGTTATTTCCACCTCTTAGCTCTTGTGAGTAATGCTGCAGTGAACATGGGAGTGCAGACATCTCTTGGAGATCCTGATTTCAATTCTTTGGATAAATACCCAGAAGTGGGATTGCTGGATCATATGGTAGTTCTATTTTTAATATTTTGAGGATCCTCCACACTATTTTCCATAGCAGCTGAACCATTTTACATTCCCATCAACAGTGCACAATGGTTCCAATTTCTGCACATCTTTACTAACACTTATTATTTTGTTTGTTTATTTTTTGTTTTGGGGGGTTTTTTGATAGTGGCTATTCTAACAGGTGTAAAGTGATAGCTATTGTGGTTTTGATTTGCATTTCCCTTATGATGAGTGATGCTGAGCATATTTTCACATATTTATTGGCCATTTGGGTTTTTTCTATCGAGTTGTTGGAATTCCTTATATTTTTTGGATATTAACCCCTTAGCAGATATATGGTTTGCAAATGCTTTCTCCCATTTCCATAGGTTACGTTTTCACTCTGATGATTGTTGCCTTCGCTACACAGAAGATTTTTAGTTTGACATAGTCCCACTTGTCTAATTAGTTTGAGGGAGCCTCACTTGTCTAATTTTTCTTTTGTTGCCTGTGCTTTTGGTATTGTATCTGAGAAATCATTGTGAAGACCAATGTTATGAAGCTATTCCCCTACATTTTCTTCTAGGATTTTTTAAAATTTCAGGTCTTATGCTTAAGTCTTTAATCCATTTTGAGTTGATTTTTGTCTATGGTGTTAGATAAGGGTCCAATTTTATTTTTGTGCATGTAGATATCCAGTTTTCCCAGCACCATTTGTTGAAGAGACTATTTTTTTCCCTGTGGTGAAGTCTTGGCACCCTTGTGAAAGATCTTTTGATTGTATATGCATAGATTATTTCTGGGCTCTCTATTCTGTTTCACTGGTGTGTATATATATATATATATATATATATATATAACTGCTATAGCTTTATAATGTTTATAATGTTTTGAAGTCAGGAAGTGTGAAGCCTCCAGCTTTTTTCTTCTTTCTCAAGATTATTTTGGCTATTCAGGGTCTTTTGTGGTTCCATGTGAATTTTCTGGGTTTTTTTCTAGTTCAGCAAAATATAACATTGGAATTTTAATAGAGATTGCATTCAATTTATAGGTTGCTTTGGATAGTAGGGACATTTTAATATTAAGTCTTCCAATCCATGAACATAGGATGTCTTTCCATTTGTTTATGTCTTTAACTTCTCTCGTAGTTTTTAGTGTACTAGTCTTTCACCTCCTCAGTTAATTCCTAAATGTTTTAGTACTTTTGGTGCTATTGTAAGTGGGATTGTTTTCCTAATTTCATTTACAGATAATTTGTTAGTGTATGGAAACACAAATGATTTTTGCATGTTGGTTTTGTAACCTGCAACTTTACTGTTTATTTGTTTATTAATTTGTTTGTTTAATTTATTTGTTCTAACAGTTTGTGTGTGTGTGTGTAATAATTAGGGTTTTCTACATATAAGACCATGTTGTCTGCAAATAGAGACAGTTTTACTTATTCCTATCTGATGTGTATGCCTTTTATTTGTTTTTTGTTTTGTTGTTGTTGTTTTTGGCCTATTTGCTCTGGCTGAGACTTCCAATACTCTGTTGAATAGAAGTGGTGAGAGTGGGCATCCTTTTCTTGTTCCTGATCTTAGAGAGGAAGCTTTCAGGTCTTTTGCCTTTGATTATGATGGTAGTTGTGGTCTTTTCATATATGACCTTTATTATGTTGAGGTAATTTCCTTCTATTCCTAGTTTGTTCTGTGTTTTATCATGAAAAGGTGTTGAATTTTTTCAGATGCCTTTCCTGCATCTATTGAGATGATCATGTGATTTTTTTATCCTTCATTCTGTTAAAGTGATATATCACATCAATTGATTTTCATATGTTGAAACATCCCTGCATCCCAGGGATAAATCCCTCTTGGTCTAGGTGTGTGATCCTTTTAATGTATTGTTGAATTCAATTTGCTAGTATAGCGTTGAGGATTTTTGCATCAATATTCATCAGAGATATTGTCCTGTAGTTTTCTTTTCTTGCAGTGTCTTTGGCACTAGTATCAGGATAATGCTGGCCTCAAAAAATGAGTTTGGAAGTATTCCCTCTTTTCCAGTTTTTTGGAAAAATTTGAGAAGGATTGACATAAATTCTTCTTTAAATGCTTGGGAGAATTCTTGAGTCCTGGGCTTTTCTTTACTTGGGTGTTTTTGATTACTGGTTCAATCTCCTTACTATTCATAGGTCTGTTCATATTTTCTAGTTCTTCATAATTCAGTCTTGGTACGGTGCATGTTTCTATGAATTTATCCATTTCTTCTAGGCTGTCCAATTTTTTTGGTGTATAATTGTTCATAGCAGTCTCTTGTAATTCTTTTTATTTCTGTGACATCAGTTGAGATGTCTCCTCTTTCCAATTTTATTTATTTGAGTCTTTTCTCCTTTCTTTTTAGTTAGTCTAACTAAAGGTTTGTCAATTTTGTTGATCTTTTCCAAATGCCAACTCTCAGTTTTATTGATTTTTTTCTATTGCCTTTCTATTCTCTATTTCATTTAGTTCTGCACAAATCTAACATTTCCTTCTTTTTCTTAACTTTGGGCTTAGTTTGTTCTCCTTTTTCTAGTTTCTTGTGGTATAAATTTATGTTGTTTATTTGTGATTTTTCTTCTTTTTTAATGTAGGTGTTTACTACTACAACCTTCCCTATTAGTATTGCTTTTGCTGCATCTCTTAAGTTTTCATATGTTGTGTTTTTATTTTCATTTGTCTCAATATATTTTCTAATTTCCCTTTTGATTTTTTCTTTGTTCAAGAGTGCGTTGTCTAATTTCCACATATTTGTGAATTTTTTAGTCTTCTGCTATTGACTTCTAGTTTTATTCCATTGTGGTCAGAAAATGATTTTAATCTTCTTAAATTTGTTAAGACTTTTTTGTGATCTAAAACACTATATCCTGGAGAATTATCTGTGTGCACTTGAGAAGAATAAGTGTTCTGCTTCTGTTGTGTGGAATGTTCTTTGTACGTCTGTTAAGTCCACTTGGTCTGTAGTGTTGTTCAATCTGCTGTTTCTTTATTGATCTTCTGTCTGGATGTTCTACCCATCACCAAAAGTGAGGTATTGAAGTCTCCTACTATTATTGTATTACTATCTACTTCTTCCTTCAATTCTGTCAGTGTTTGTTTCATATATTTGTGTGCTCTGATGTTAGGTTCATATATATTTATAATTGTTATATCTTCTTGATGAATTACTCTTTTGTCATTACACAATGTCCTTCTTTATCTCTTGTGACAGTTTTGACTTAAAGTCTATTTTATCTGATATAAGTATGGCCATCCCTGCTCTCTTTTGGTTGACATTTATGTGGAATATCTTTTTCCATCTTTTCATTTTCATTATATGGTCCTTAAATCTAAAGTGAGTCTCTTGTAGACAGCATAGAGTTGAATCTTTGTTTTGTTTTGCTTTGTTTAATCCATTCAGCCACTCTATGTCTTTTGATTAGGGAGCTTAAACTATTTATATTTAAAGTAATTATTGATAGGGAAGGACTTACTATTGCCATTTTGTTCACTGTTTTCTGTCTATCTTATGGCAATTTTGTCCCTCTTTTTCTCTCTTGCAATCTTCCTTTGTATTTTGTTGACTTTTTGTGCAAACATGCTTTGGTTCCTTTCTCATCTTCTTTTGTGTATCATCTATAGGTATTTTCTTTGTGGTTACCATGGGGCATACATAAAACATTTTATAGTTATAACAGCTGGTTTTGCACTCACTTGGGGTATGGGATCCTTTTAACTGGCTTCTGCTTTTCTAACTGAGGGAATTGATTCATGTATTGTTGCTGGATCAGTATCTTCATGGGAAAAGGAGGTTCTGAGGGTTCTCATTCCACTCTCTTGTTCCTAGCATCCTAAGTTGTTTTCCTTTGACAAAGCAAAAAAATATATTGATGTTCCTCATGTGATTATTCAAGAGAGCTAAAAATCTTTCAGGTGTTAAGGAAGTAAGGAAACAAGGAAGTGAAGAAGGAAGTGGGGAAGCTGCCATGCTCACTGTGAAAGCCTGGAAATACTGTATCCACTCTTGCCTTCTCCACAAATTCCTCCAGGGCTCCTCTAGACCCAACTTTCCAGCCTTCTCCTTATCTTACAAAGGCAAAATAAGCTCTTGCTCTGTGAGAGGTAAAGCTCTCACAATGAAGAATTTCTTTCTGCCCTATGGGGATATAGACAGAGACTTTTGCTGACTAGTTCTCTCACACTTGTGCTCTCTCCCATGATTGTCACTCTGAACAGGATGTGAGATGGGAGCCCAATCTACTTTTTGTTTTTGATATACAATTATCGTAGAATCTATCTCACTCTATTGCAAGTATTTCTTTCCTATCTTTCTTCTCTAATAGTCTGTGAGCAGCTTGGAGGATGTGTCTGGTTCATCTCCTTGCCCTCAGAGTAAGGCTCAGTAAAGTAAATGGTCATCCAGTGTTTCCTAGATGACTGGGATGGATGGAGAAATGAATGAGTGGGGCACTGATGAAATATCAGGTCTCAGTAAGCAGGGGTAGGGGCTAGTTTTGGCATTGGTTTCTGATGTATGGAAAAATACATCTATTTCAGAAATGACCTTTAGTTATCTGTAGAGGGAATCCTTCCCAAACCACCCTCTAGATATTGTAGTCTCCCTGGGATCTCCCATAATAATATGAGGACAAAAAGTCTTATAGGTTCTCAGGAGACTTCATTGGCAGGTCAGCCTGGCCGTTCCTGAAGGCAATGAGATAGCTCAAACTTGGCTTTTAATAAATAGGGGAATTATTCTCTCATTTTTTTTTATAAGTGACTACTGTTTCTCCACATTGCAGCATCTATTGTAGATTCCTCTGAATTCAGACCTTTCTCATCTCCATAACAATGAAATCCCATGGTGAGCATTGGGAAAAGAGCTATTATCCAGAGATAGAAGAGACCATTATTAAGAAGAAACAAGGGTCTTAGCTTCTTTGGGGGGAGGCTCCCACTGTCCTGGGTGATGTTACCCAAGAGTCCTTCCCACCTGAAGTAGACACTCTTCCCCTTCCTGCCTCCAGAGTTGTTAATATCCTCCCAATCATCCAGCACTGGATGAACTCCATGATTCCATAAATCCCAGCCCTCTAAATTCTAAATGTCTCAGTCTATTCCCACCATAAAAAGGAGACTGAAAAAAGCTTTATGATTTTTTAAAAAGTGCAGATTGTCTCATGAACAGTGAATTAACCATCACAAGAATACCTTCCACTGAAAAACACAAGGGAAAACAGATTCAGGTCAAGACAAGTCTGAAATATCCTTAAGTGACTGTGCCCTTTCAACTAGTTTGCCCATTATAGCTCATCTCAGGTCTAGAAAAGTACTCCACACTGAGGTGTTAAATAAAAGCCTGCATTTCTCTCAACTGTCCCCAGTTAAAGTTTCCTCCACATTCTGTCACTCAACTCTATTGTCTCTTCATTGTTTTTCTTTTCTAAATATGATTGAGAATCAGTTCTAGGCGGTACTGGACTGTAAGATCTATTTGGGTAGGAATTGTAATGTTTTAGCACATTTTTTAATTGCAGGATTGGACACGATGCCTGGAATGTGGTAGTCACTCCATCAGCCTTTGCTGAATGAAAGGTTTCAGATCAATTTAAGTTGTATAGTGTAGTGGTTAGGTACACAGACTTGAGAGCCAGACTTCCAGTGTTCAAATCCAAGATCTGCCTTTTTTTTTTTTTTAACCTGCACAGTCTTAAACAAGTTTGTGCCTCAGTTATCTCATTTGAAAAATAAGGATAATAATGGTACTACATTATTGGTACTGTATATCATTGGATTATTATGAGTGAATATATTTTAAATGTTTATAACAACGTCTAGAGCAAAGTACATACAAATGAAAGGCATTCATTTTATTATTGAAACCTGTGATGTAGCTTGTGGGATAGAAGTACATAGGTTTCAAATTAAAAAAACAAACATGTTTCAATCCCACCTCCAAACCTTACTGGCACTGCAAACCTAGTCAAGTTACTCTTCCCCTTTGATTCTCTGTTCTCTTTTCTGTAAAATAAGAATAATCAGATCTAGCCATACAGCTGTTGGAAACATTACAGGAGATAATCCATGTGCCATTCTTGGCAATGATGTTATACCACTCTCTCCTGGTCCTCCTTCCCTCATCAGGGGTGCCCTTTCCCTTCTCCCTCATTGTCTCCCTACTCTGACCATCTCTCCCCTGGGATTCCTCCGAGGCCCTTTGCTCTTACTCTATTCACCCTCTTTGTGTGGTCTCCTCTCTGCCATCCCTTTGATCACGATTCCTAAAAGCTGATGTTCCAAATTCCTTACCTCCTGCCCAGAGCTCTCCGTAACTTCCAGTCCCATATACCTACCTACTCAGCATCTTTACTAGTCTGTCCCACAGACACTCAGAGTCAAAAGCTGATCTCACTACCTCTCCTCCAAACCTGATCTTCCTTCTGTATTGAATGTTGCTATAAATGATACTAACACCCACCCAGTTACTCAGCCGGAAACTTGAGTGTCACTAATTCTCTCTCACCACTGACATTTCAAAACTCACCAAGCTCTATCAGTTCTCCTTCTATAATTCTTCCTTCTAGGACTACCCCTTCCCTTTGAGCCTTGTCACTGCCAGAGCTTCCTGATTGGCCTCTCCTCTGTATTGCACCCCACCCCCTCCTCCCCAGTACATCCATTTTCCATAGTGAAACCTTAGTAAAATTTCTCTGGATTCTTAAAACGGAAATCCATGCATTTTTTCTCTCTGATTTAAAAGACTTCAATGCACCCCACTGCCCTAAGAATTGAGCCCACCTCCTTCAGAGGGTGCAAAGACCTTTGATAATCTGGCCGCAGGTTCTGCTTCACCCATTGCCCTCCATTCCCTTTTCAGACTAATTCTCTGGTTTTGCACTCAGATTGCTTTAGCCCCCTGCTCTCCTCCTGCCTCTAGCCTTTGCACATTGTTTACTCTGCCACTCCTCCTTCACTTAGTTGATTCCGTATCCTCCAAGCCTTCAAGTATCAATGGAGGGTTACCTTCTTCCAGAAAGCTGCTCTGATTGCCTTCTCCTGGTCTGTGTAAGATGTCCTCCTCCAAGTTCACGCCATGCCCCGTGGTTACCTCCAAGATAGCATGCACATTGGTAGGCAACCTATTTACATCTTCCTCCCCATTGGGTTATGAGCTCTCTGAGAACAGGAGCACTGCATAATTTATCCTGTGTTTATTTATACTACATGGTATATAGTAGTCATTCAGTAAAGATAACTGAATAAAAAAGAATTGATGGATGGTAGTTGACATTTCCCTCTACTTTATCGAGCTCATCTAACAAAAGTTGGATATGAAGGGGCAAAAAGTCTCCCTGTCATAAATAGTCTGATACTCTTCTTCACCCTGTTAGTAGTTGTAATGTTCATCCCGGACACCCAGAATCCAAAGATTTCTTGCCCCCATTGAAATGTCCTTCATCCAGGTGGCTAGTAGAAAGTCTGTTCAGTTTGAAGTAGCTTTTCTTACCTTCCCTCCCTTCCATAGCCCCTCTTTCAGAGGGTAATATTTGGTGCTCTAAAATAGGGATGACAAACTATAAACTTAGAGCCAAATTCAGCTCACCACCTGTTTTTGTAAATAAAGTTTTATTGGAACTCAGCCACCCTGTTTGTTTGTCTGTTTGTTTTTGCGGTTCGTGGGCCTCTCACTGTTGTGGCCTCTCCCGTTGCGGAGCACAGGCTCCGGATGCGCAGGCTCACTGGCCGTGGCTCATGGGCCCAGCCGCTCTGCGGCATGTGGGATCCTCCCGGACCTGGGCACGAACCCATGTCTCCTGCATCGGCAGGCGGACTCTCAACCACTGCGCCACCAGGAAGCCCCACCCTTGTTTGTTTATGTGCTGTTTATGACTGCTTTCATGCCAGAGTTGAGTAGTCATGACAGAGAACATGTGGCCTGCAAAGCCTAGAATATTTACTCCCTGGCCTTTTACAAAAAAAAAAAGTTTGCCAACGCCTGCTATAGAGCTTTGCTCAAGAGCATCTGGGCCTATTCAGCTCTGTGCTGAGATTTACATATGCAAGGCATAACCCAAGAAAGGGTCATGGTCTTAAATCCAATGGCGGAAAGGTATTCCTAATACTTTCCCTGTGATAACACTTTACGTTTTTCTAAGTACTTTCATATTCATTAAGAAAAAGATCTTCATATACAAGCATTACTGCTCCCAGATGAGGCCCATGCAGCTGCTCTGCAGCCCACCCTTTGAGTTGTAAGGAGGCGGAGCATAGGCTCTGGAATCTCACTGCCTGTGCCTAGGGTTGGCTCACTGCTCGATGGTGTGAACTGGAGCAAATAAGGTACTTAAGCCTCTGGGCCTCAGTTTCCTCCTCTTTGAAATGTGCTCAATGAAGGTAACGTCCAACTACCAAAGTTATAGTGGAGAGTGGATGGGACATGGAAAACTCTTATTGCAGTGTTTGGTTTATTTTAAATGCTTAATAAATGTCAGCTGTTATGATCTCATTCAGTTGTATTCTAGTAACATAGCAAGACATTCCAAGGAGATCTCCTGGATTTTGGACTTTCCTCCCCAAGAGGAATAGCTTAGCTCTCTAGGAACGCCAGATTTCCTAAAACTTCCTTGTCTGCATAAAATCGTCTATATATATCAGTGCCCATGTGAGGAGATCAAAACTGGCATCCATCCGTTTCATCCATTCTGATGTCATTCAGCCTCTGTCCCCATCAATGGGCCTCTTCACTGACCTGATCATTCTTGTTCTTTTGCTTTATCATGTTATTCCCCTAAGGTCAAATTCTCTCATCCTGTTTCACAGCCTGTTTCTCAAAGACCAGCAGCTGTGCTACTTCCTACAGGAGCCCACCCAGGACTGCGGTCCCCAGCCACAGTGCTGTCCTCTTTTCCACAGCTCATACAGCCCTAGGACAAACAACTGCTCTGTAAATGAGACTTGTCTCCTCAGGCTTTATTTAGCTGTGTGACTCACTCAACCTCTCTAAGCCTCAATTTTGTCAACTACAAAATAGGAATATGTATCTTTCAAGGTTGTTGTGAGGATTAAATATAATTTAATAAATGTTTCTTGCACATAGTACGTGCAAAACACACTCATTTTTGTCCTCTGTGCTTTTAGCCCATGGCTGTCTGCATACAGCTGGGCACATGGACTGATTAATGTAAATTGCCCCAGATAGCCGTGCTCCTCCCGGTGATTGGCGTCTGAGGGCTAGATGAGGGCCCTGACAGTCCCACACAAGTTTTTTCTACCCTCTCCCTTCCCTGAAGACTTTCCTCGTTAGCATGTAACATTCCCCCCACCCCGCCCCCCAGAAGTAGGCTGGTGGTAGAGGAGAGCCTAAGTGCTGCTGGGAGCAAAAATGGATCAGTCCGTTTGGAGAGACATTTAAATGCATGCTCAGTGAACACAGTGGAAGTGATAAATCAGGGCCTAAATGTGTCCAGTGCTGTGCAGGTCTGGGGACCCACCTGTTGGTCCGAGTGACTTTAATTAATCTTCTAGTTTGCTGTGACTGGTAGGGGGCAGGTCTTCCCTTTCCACTGTGCTCTGGTGAGCAGCCCTTGCTGTCTGTGAGGAGCTCTTGCTGTCTACCTGGTCTGTGCCCACAGGTTCCAGAGCTGTTTTACCAGTGGAGCTGGGAGAGGTAGGGGCCCCAAGGGGAAGACCCAGACCATCCTTGGGGTTCCTAAGCCTCCTCCTGGTGTGTAGACTAAGGTACTCCTAATCTATGAGTGAACGGGAGGTTTGTCTTCATCCAAGGTTTAAACCCTGCTTTGAGCTAAATTAAAGAAGGTGAAGACACTTTATTTACTGGAAGAAAGGGAATGAAGGAGAATAAAATACTTGGGAAAAGAAAATTCTGAGAAAAGGACTTTTTAGAGAAAAGCCACAGATATGAAGGGGAGGTAGCAGCCGTATCTTTCCTTATCTGCCTGTGCTTTCTTTTCTTTTACTTGTTAAACATACGAAATATGTTTATAATAGTTGTTTTAATGTCCTTGACTACTAATTGTATCAGCTGTGCCACCACCGGGTCTGTTTGTATCAACTGGTTGTCCTTCTTATATTGCAATATATTTTTCTGCTTCTTTGCATGCCAGGTAAATTTTTATTAGATACTGGACATTGTGAATTTTATGGTGTTGAGTTGTGGGACTTTTTTTATACCTTTAAATATCTTGGACCTTCATTCTGGAATGCAGTTAAGTTTCTTGGAATCAGTTTTAGTTTTTCAAGCCTTGCTTTTAAGCCTCGTTAAATGGGGCCAGATCAGCTGTTAGTCTAGGGATAATTTGTCCTCATTACTGAGGCATTACTCCATGCCTCATGCATTACGAGGTTTTTCCTCCCTGGATGGTGGGAACGCAAACTATTCCTAGCACTGAGCTCCGTGGATTATTCTGTCTGCTTTTTTTCAGTAGTTTTTCCCTCAGCCTTGGTAGTTTTCTCGTACTCCTCTTCTCTCAGGGGTCACTGTGCTGTGTTACCTGCTGTACAATATCTGAAAACCAGTGTTTTATACATTTTCCCAGTGTTCTGGATTTTTAAGGCAGTCGTTTCTTATTATTCCATCACGGTGGGAAGCGGAAGTCCTATCAGATACTATTTTTATCCTTGTTTTACACGCGGTGAAACTGAGGCACAAAGAGGTTGAGTAATTTGCCCAAGCTTGCATGGTTAACAACTGGAGTAGCCAGAGATGTGAAGTCATGTTCTTAAACTTGAGGCACTATTGTCTCAGAAGTATTTCTGTAAATCAAGTCAAAATTTGTATAAGTGATAATTTGGTATTTCCCTATTACGGAAGAAGGAGATCAATGTGTGTTTTTACATAAATCATCCAGCATTCAAAGGAACAGTCCCATTCTGCCCATTCCTGTGCTCAGAACTAAGCATGGGTGCTTCTCCGAGCTTCAATCCCAATGCTGTATTTGCATCCTGTCTCAGATCTGAGGACATTTCCCTTGACCCTTTGGGGCCACAGGATGGATTGCAAGAGCCTCCATTTGTGACAGATTCTTGTATTGAAGAAAAATATAACCTGACTTTTCACCACTATCTGGAAAATTCCTGTTTTCAGAACACAAACCATTTACCTGAACAGAGTAAAGAGATTATGGTTAACTCTCTATGCTGAATTATGCATGGTTTTCAGCTAAGTTCTCTGTGTTCTATTTTAAGAATATTTTCTGCACAGAGTGGAAGAAAATCTACACTGTCCAGAAGCAACTATTTTTTGATATAGTTTACTTCCACTAGGACAAAGAAATAATAAGTCTGAACCTTATCCATTTTTCTTACATCATGTTTTGTAATTGGTAAGAAGAGATTTCTCTTCATTTTCAGAAGTGGAACTTTCCCTTCACGTTCCAAGATGTTAAAAGGAAAAAAAAGAAGCAAATTTGGCGCAAGTTTTAAAACGTCTATAGCGGCATACTCATTATGACATCTTTTTAGAATTAGGCTGACTAATCCTGCTTAATACATGAGAAGTGTTTGCTATTAAGCACTGTGCCTTCTCAGAACACCATGTCAAAACCATTTTAATTTGAGTTAGGGGTGATTTAAAAATGTCAGCTTTAAAAGGACTATTTCAAGAATGCCTCAGAGCCTTGGGTTCAGCTACAAAGAAATCTGTGATGCATTGAAATAATAGAATGACTAAGGCAAGAAGGGACTTGAATTCTAGAGTTTTTGTTCAGCATTCATGGTGTAAAGTACAATGGATATGGATCTAAAAGGGAAGTCAGATTACCGAGCTGAACTGAAGACATTCATCTGGGGGGAGAAATCAAAGTGAAAAAACAAATCTGTGCATTTCTCAAATGTACTCTGCCTCTCACAGTCTATCCCAGCAATCTTTGCCACATTGGGGTTGCAGGAAGGCCTTAATAATTGCAGTTTTTGCTGCCAGTCTCCCCAGATACTGGCTGTGAGTGTGGGGCGGGGTGGTTGGTGGCATGAAAAGCAAAATGAGATAACTTCACAATTTTGATTCAGGCCAGACCTGTAACTAAATTTTTCTTCAAGGTTGCAGAATACATACATACACATATGAATACATACACAATACGTACGTGAGTTCTATTTATTGATGCTAAGATGCCATCACATATGAGATGCACCATTATTTGTACCACTAAGAAAGGAAAAGCGTTGCCAGCTAATCTGTGACACGTTTTCCTAATACTTAGGAAAAAAATGTTATTTTATGCTTATTAAAAGACTCATTAAAACGAACAGTAGACTGTTATCCTTCCCACGCATACTTTAAAATAATATAAGTAAAATTAAATGGTTGAGGAGCCTTCAAATTATCTTCACATTTAGAGGCTGAATTTTCTAATCACCTGTCATTCAGAGTTGTCCAAGCCAAAGTTTTTGCCTACAATAGTGTCCTTCATGCCATTAGAGCATTGCTCATACAGCATCTTTAAAAAGTGCTTCATTATTGTATCCTGAACTTTCTCCAAGTGCTAAAAGTCATTCTTCACATTTTGATGTGTACACACTGGCAATGAAAACTACAGCGTGACTACAGCCTGGCCAGAAATTGTGAGATGCCATTGATTTACTGATTGTAAGATTCGTTGATAAAATATGAAAAAAAATGCATCTTAGAAGACATGAAATGATATATATGTGTATATATATTTGTGTGTATACATACATGCATGTGTGTATACATATATGTATGTGTGTATGTATACATATACACACATAGATATAGAAACATTTATAAAAGAAACAAAAGATTTCCTATCTTGTAGGATCTCATGCCAGAGAATAGGTTACCTTTCTTCCTTTCCTGGGCACAGACATTCCATCTGTGTACTTACCTCTGGCCTTGGCATTTCTACAAGCCTGGCCCAAGCCTCAGCCATAGCTCTACCTTAATTGCACCTGGATATCCTTCTCTTTTTATGGTAGTCCTTACAGAGCAAGTTATCATAAACAAAGAAAATAAGCATGAGAGACTGCATGACATTGTGGGAAAAGAATGAGATTTAGAAACAAAGGGCAAGATTTGAGCCCCACTGAGCTATAATATTTACCAGCTACGAGACCTTGGCTAAGTTACATATCCTCCCTAAACCTCATTTCCTCATCTGAAAATGATGGAGCAATATTGTCAACTTGACAGGTTTGTTGAGAGGGCAGATAACATTTATACAGATGTAAAATTATACACACATGGATCTTACTTATACTGCCAGTGTGCTGACACATGTGCTGTCGGCCAAGAGGTGGGGCCTTTACTCATGGTAGATGATCCTTAACTTTGGTCCTAGAAAAGCAGCAGAATAGAGAGCTAGAGAGCCAGCTTCAAGAGATTGAAGCAATAAAGACTGACCAGGGGATAAGGGGTGTTCTGAAGCCAGGATAAAAGAGGAAGCTAAAAGTTTTTGTGGCACTACTAGGTTCCCTGCCTCTACACTCACCCTCTCTATCGGAGAACCCTCCTCTTCCCAGATGACATGCTGACCATCATCTAGGAGGTTAAGAGTGGGGGAAGTGGTATGCGTCCCCCATCATCAGGTTGTAATGCACTGACATCCTAGGAGATGGGAACTTGTAATTGTTGACAATGTGACAGAACATGAAAAATGATAATGCATGAAATCAGCTGTAGGAATTATGATTTGTAAATTATCATTCTATGTGTTCTGTTTCTCAATATTTTTAGCAAGGTAGTTTTTAAACAAGGAATATTAAGAGTACCGTCTCATGGTGCAACTTATATCCATTTTGTCAAACAGTGCCTGCCTGTCCCTGTCACCTATGCTTAGGATGTTAAATAGGTTTTATAACTCCCGTCATCTCCAAGCAATTGGCAGTGACCGCTGGGAGTGCTCTGTTGTAAAATATTCTCAGGCCATGTCCATGTTCAGCAAGTAAGTGTTCTGTGAGGACTTAAATTTTAGTATCTGCCATGGATGAGGGAGAGGAGAATGGAGTCAATGTTCCATGAATTCACTGACCCTGGCCTGTGGTCCAGGTCACTCGTTCAGATCTGTTTGTTAGAATAAACAAGAGCTGACTGAGGAGGAAATTGATCTTGCACTTAATTCTCATCTTGATATTAATGTCCTGTAACTGTTCCCAGGCATCTTGCCCTGATCCTAGTGTCTCAGACTCTTCTGGCAGAAGGGATTAGACTATGCCTTCATTCATTCTTCTAACAAATTTTGATTGGGTGTTTACTGTGATCAGGAACTGTGCTAGCATCTGGGGATGTATCAGTGAACAAGACAGGTGGAGTCCTGCTTTCAGAAAGAAAGACAGACCTTCAACAAGCACATATGCTATTTAATACAGCTCCCTTGGGAATTCCCTGGCAGTCCAGTGGTTAAGACTCCACGATTCCACTGCAAGGGGGCTTGGGTTCGATCCCTGGTCAGGGAACTAAGATCCCGCATGCCATGCAGTGTGGCCAAAAAAAAAAAAAAAATACAGCTCTCCTTATGTGCTACAGAGGAGAGGACTTGTATAGTACCTTATGAATACATAAAAATGGAGGAACCTGGCCTATTCCAGGAATCAGTGAAAGTTTCCTTGAGAAAAATGTTGTCATTTTTAAATGCATCTTTAATATTTTCCAGGAAAATCTGTCTATGAGAAATGTGAGCAGAAATATTAAGAACGTTTGAAAAATAATATTGGTAAAGGTGGACACGGTCTACCGTGGGCCAACTTCTGAGAGTACTTTTTACTCAAACTGACTTTACATTTTGGAGCCTGGCATGCCTTATTCCAAACATCCATTCTCTGTTCTCTGGCTTCCCAGAGGCCAGGGAAGTTAACTTTTCCCTACAGGAGATAAAGACACAGCCTCTGCCACACTGTCTTCCCTCGTGGCTGGACACTACAGGGTTTTTATGGACCCTGCGGGGTTTTCACACTCAGCCATCACCTTCCCGAGGGGAAACTTATAAGCAGTGAGAGATCACGGAACTCTGAGCTTTATGAGAGGACATGACTCCCATTCCCCAGGCTGCCATGTCTGGCATTCACAGGAGCGATAGGGCCTGATGGAGTCCTCACTGCCCAACAGCCTGTGGAGGAAAAGTGCTACTTCCCCAAGCGATTCTCTCCCAGAGGACCACTGCAACACCACCACCCCTCCCGGATGAAGAGCCTGGGCTGACCCATGTCTCCCTCATTCTGGACTCATATGCAGGAGTACACATACACTGCCAGGGTTATCTGTACTTTTTATGTGCTTGTTTTTATCAATGTCCACTTCTTTCTCTTCTCCCTGACTCATTGTTAAGCCCTGATTCTTCTAGAACTCTTGCCAAGTCACTGCAGCCTACTGCACTTTTTTCTTTCCCTGATTCTCAGAAGCACATGTTTGCTAATTGCATCAGTTCCATTTTCCAAAACACACTCTAGGGGCAGAGGGCTTCTCAGGTCTCATAGTTCAGCCCATCCCCATCATGTTGGAGTGTAGCACAGTGCCAGAGACACGGGAGGCATAGGTGACAAAGTCCACTGGGAGTGGACAGGAAGAGCAGTGTGCTTTGGCCTTCATTTCCCAAGTCAGCGTGGAATTATTCACTATATAAAGGCATTGATGATGAGACTCAATATTTTGATCCAGACTTTAGGAGGAAAGCCATTGATGGGTAAATGACTGGCTAGTTCTGTGCTTCCCACACGTGGGTCATGAAGGGGTGTTGATTTCCCGAGGCATCCTGGGTAATGGTGCTCTTATCTGTCTGTCACTAAAGGATGGTAGGAGGTTTTGGTGAACACAGGGTGGAGAAGATGGAGGACATGTGTACATATGTGTGAATGATTGCAAAGAAGTGCATGCTCTGTGGATACCTATTTGTTCCTCATGTCAGTACAGAGTGAAAGTGCCCCATTTGGGCTGTGTGTGGCTGAGACACACAGGTAATGATCTCCACTGTATGCTTGCAGGGCCTCCACGGGTTCCATGGTCTCAGCCTTTACAGGAAGTGCTAAGAACTTGGACTGTAGACTCTGGGAGAGGAAAGGGAGTTTCCTTTTTTATCTGTGTTTATGTTTCATTAGGCTTATAATTCTAGGTTGATGTAAATTGCAATTTGTCCTCTGTAACATTTGCTCCTACAGAATGTTCATTTTAAGTTTTATATATATAATTTTTTATTTTATTTTATATATATATATTTTTTTTTTTTGCAATACGCGGGCCTCTCACTGTTGTGGCCTCTCCCATTGCGGAGCACAGGCTCTGGACGCGCAGGCTCAGCGGCCATGGCTCATGGGCCCAGCCGCTCCGCAGCATGTGGGATCTTCCCAGACCGGGGCACGAACCCGTGTCCCCTACATCGGCAGACCACTGTACCACCAGGGAAGCCCTATGTTATATTTTTAAAAGTTCTAAATCTCAATAAATTTTGAAATGTCAGGGTTTAAAAACATGGTGGTGTATCTTGCTGCAGGACTGCTGAGACCTGAGCTGTGCTAACATCCAGGGTGACTCCCCAGGAAGCAGCTCTGGGAGGGTCCCCATGCTGACTCACCATGGACCCTCTTCCTCACAGTGTCTTGGGTTCTCAGAATACATTTTTGGAAGCGCTGATCTAGTTGTCCTACTATGCATGTCATTTGTCTCCTAACTTGACAACCACACGTTACAGGGCTGGCAAAGTGTCTTATACTTGGCTTTTAGTCCTCAAGGCTGAGAGCACAGTAGGTATTTAGGAAATGTCTGTTGAATGAATAAATAACTCAATAAAAGTACACCTGTGATAAAGTCCAAATAGACATAAGTCCCGGGCTAAGACATATTCTACCAATTTAGTTCTAATCCGGTGCAGTGAACATGTGTAGGTAATTGCTTCTGTGCCAGGCACTGTGCTAGGCATGGTGAATATAAACATGAAGGAAACTCAGCTGCATCCCCGAGAAGTTCAAAGGCTTGAAGGAGAGACAGGCATTTAAATAAAGAAATCACCCAACTGTGGATAAGCGGGACAGATGATGCATGTACAGGGCTTGAAGGTTGCAAAGGAAAAGGAATATTTAACCCTTTACCTATGTGATGACTAAAGTGGGTTTTGGAAGAAAAACCATGAGTTTACCAGGTTGACAAGGAGAGGGGAGGGTAATGCAGGGAGAGGGTCCAGTGTACTGGACTGGTCTAGGGCTTCCAGACCTTGGGGGGGAAACACATTGCCATGCGCCAGAGACTATTAACTTCCAAGAAGGAAAATGTAAGACTGGCAGGTTTTGGAGTTGAGGATGTCCTTGGTCACAGTGCATACTTCTTTCCTTCTCTAGAGGCAGTGCAGCTCTGTGGTGACATGGTCTCACTCTGATTCGGGGAGGTGTCACACTTCCTGACTTCAGGGATCTGTGGTGGCTTTGGACAGTGACCTCGCCCTTTGTGAATTCCCAGTTAATTGTCGTGTTCCTGGGACTGAGGGAGGCTGCTGTATAGCACGGGCCCTGCTCTAGCATGTGGCTGATAGCAGCTACTGGGGGCATGTGTATCTGTGATATTCTTATTTTCTTAAAGTCTTATTACGCAGTACAGATATCTGTAGCTTGTTTTAAGCTTGCCATCAATAAACTGTGAATCCGTGACGGTAAATAAGACAACTTGTAAAAATGCATTTACGTTGATACTTGCAACTTAAAATTTATTTTGTTTTTACTTTAGTTTATTTATGAGCCAGGAACAACACTGATGGAGAATCCGTTTCCACACTAATAACACTAAAATAGATTTAGATGCCTATCAGATGGAAGCTGAGTATCATTTCTAATTATGATTAAGGTGATGTTTTATTATTTTCCCCAGAAGAATCATGAATTTTGACTCTGAATGAAATGTTAATTGAAGGTACCTCCTGCCCCTTCAATCAGAGGATATCCCTGCTAAATAATTGTTGCTCTATGTGGGCAGTTGTTAGCGGGGGAACTTTTCACTGCCATGAGTTCAAAGCATCATTCCAGATGCCTTTCCCTGTCCCAGCCTGTCTGAGCCAGGAGGAGGAATCAGACACATGTGAATTTGAAACCCCTAAGTAGCTGTGTACACCTGGATGATTTATTTTGTCTTTCTAAGCCTGAGTTTCCTCAACTGAACAGTGGGCATGATACCCCTCTCACAGGATGAGGATTTCATGAAACATGTTGTAAAAGGCATTGCAAAATGCCTGGCACATAGTAAATGCGTTTAACACTGTTGTTGGTGGTATTCTTATAATAATGATGATGATGATTTTATTATTACTGTTACTATATTGAAATCTCAGTGACAATGGGAAATCTCAAACTAATATATCAGTCCAAGTAAGGGATGGACAGAGAGTGACGGGGGTACCTCTGGGCAGGTGGGATGGCAAGTCCGGGGAATTCCAGGAGGGGGTCTTGGGCTCCTTAGAAGCCATCTATGGGGGCTGCTTATCTCCTGGGGAACACTCACTTATTTCTGAGAGGCAGCAAATGTAGTAAGCAGGGCACGGGCTGTGGATTCACACAGATTGGGATCCAATCCTACGGTTATTAAAATGGGAATAATAATGCTATTTTCAGTTATTGTAAGGACTGTGAATAATGGATGAAAGCATCATTGGAGCCAGGGACTTCCCTGGTGGTCCAGTGGTTAGGACTCGGTGCTTTTACTGCCAAGGGCACGAGTTCAATCCCTGGTCAGGGAACTAAGATCCCACCAGATGTGCCAAAAAAAAAAAAAAAAAAGATTCTTGGCACCAAATACCTGGGGGCTATAGTTATGAAGTGATACCAGAAAATGTAGAGTGGGGAACACATCCACCATGGCAGGCTTATGAAGATTCCCTTCTAATTAGGAATGAATGCCGTTGAGATTTTTGTTGGTTTTCAGAAAAGTGAGCTGATGATCATGAGAGGTCCTTCACATAGACCTTGGGTCATGACTTGGCTGTCAGTGATGTCTGCCCCACGAGGGTCCATTCTTAACCCTGTGTCTCCTTTGTGGCCACGCTGAAAACCCAGCCACTCAGCAATGAGGACCTCATTCTTGGTAGGATGACCAGCTTGTTAGGTTTTCTTGGGACTTTCCCAGTTTTAGCACTACAAGTCCTTCGTCCTGGGAAATTATTTAGTTCCAGGCAAACTGGACCGTTCATGCCCCTACTTGTCACCGTACTGGCGAGAGGTGACCTTTGGAAAGCTGTGGCATCTTTATAGCGCCCAGAACTACATTTGTGTTAAGCCTCTTTTTCCCTAAGCCTAAAAAATCATCAACATCAAACCTGTATATCAGACAGATTTCTTTCATTTAAAAAAACAAGCACGAGAACACAGAACACCTGGGTCTCTAAAGTGAAACAAAATGATGTGATGTATTTCCTTTGCTGCTGTTCTCCCCTGCAAATGGTTTTTGGCATGCTTGCTTTTTTGTTTGTTTTTGTTTGAATGGTATCATCTGAGTGGGAAATGCAGGCATTTCAGTGTGTGGAGGGCCATGAGGCACATGGACGGTGAGACACCTCCGCTCCTCAAACCCTCCCCAGACAAAACCTTTGTCCCCCTTATGTGGCAGGAAGTGACGACACAGAGCAGGCGTAGCACACCACAGGCTCCCCATGCCCCAGCCCAGCTAGTCCCACACAGGACCCACTCTCCCTGCCTTCCCCAGAGCTTGGCAAACTCACCGACTTCCAGGCCACACCCGCAGAGACTCTGATTTAATTGAGCCCGGATTGGGCCAGGCATCAGGATTCCTTAAAGGCTCTCTGAGGTGATTCTAACATGCTGCCAGGACTGAGATCACGTTTCTAATCAAACAGGATGTATGAGCGGTAGGGGCTTCCAGCCGTCAGCACGTTTCAGACCCGCTACCTCCCAGGCATCTGAGGGCACAAGCTGATGGTCATGTGAGAGGCAAACTTCAAAGACCTGGCTGTGGGTGTCTGAGAGGAGATGAGAGGCAGTGACGTCCATTCCATTCCTGGGGCATAACAAAGCATTTGATTTGACATCCCACAGAAAAATAGGTTAAACCGAAGGGGCCGTTTTGAAGTAAGGACACAAGCCGTACTGCCCAGGGGCCCCATGGGGGAGTGCCGCCCTCCAGGAACAAGGCACCTTGTCATGATTCCTGCAGGCAGCAGTGTCTGGGTCTGCAGAGCAGCAGCGGACCCCAGCCCGGAGGAGGGGAGGTGGCAAGTTTGGGCAGAGGCGGAGGAGACTAAGGATCTTCCTGGAATGCTGTGGGCAGCAGGCCTCCGCCGGGCCGTGGTGCATTAAGTGGGCTTGCTCTAGAACACGTGTGAGACTCACTCTAAGAACTTCAGCAATAGTACGTGGAAGATATCCGTCAGCAGTCAGAAGAGGGACGGCTGGAACACTAGGATGTGAAGGAGGGGCTGAGGCACCAGGGACACTCGGGTGTCAGCTCATCTCCCATCTCCAGGGCTGAGGTCTGGCCACAGCAATTCCACCTGTGCACACCGACCGCTAAAGGATCTTCACAAGAACAAAAGGAGTCCTTATAGAATTTCTCCAACTGAGGGCTTCCATAACACGTTTGAAGATTAGTTTATGATAAATTGTTCGTGTACACAGAGGAGATAGAAGGAGCTACATTCCACAGATTTGAAGGTCAGGTTTCAACCACGGTTTTCCCACTCCCACCAAGTAACTATGTGACCCTGGACAAGTCACTTTCCCTCCTTGGGGCTCCATTTAGCCTATTTTGAAATGACAGATGTGGATCAGATGATTTCTAGGAGACTGCTTAGCACTGACACTTTAGGAATTCATGATTTTTTAGTTCAGTATCTGTATTAGTCAGGGTTCTCCAAAGAAATAGAACCTCTGTGTGTGTGTGTGTGTGTGTGTGTGTGTGTGTGTGTGTGTGTGTGTGTGTGTGTATGAATGAATTGGTTCATGTAATTGTGGAGGCTGAGAAGTCTTACGATCTGCTGTCTGCAAGCTGAAGTCTCAGGAAAGCTGGGGGTTTAATTCAGTCCAACTCTGAAGGCCTGAGAACCAGAGGAGCTGGTGGTATAAATCCCAGTCCAAGGGTTGGAGAGGATGAGAAGAGATGTCCCAGCTCAATCAGTGAGGCAGGAAAAAAGGGATAAATTCATCTTTCCTCTGCCTTTTGGTCTATTCAGGTCCTAAAGGGTTGGATGAGGCCAACCCACATTGGTGAAGGCAATCTACTGTACTGGGTCCTCCACCAATTCAAATGCCCATCCATCTCAAAGCGTGCTCACAGACACACCCAGAAATAATGTTTAATCTGGGTACCTCATGGCCAGATAAGATAACACATGAAAGTAACCACCACAGTATCTATGGGAAGAGAGAGAGGGTCTGAGGAAGGGTTTGCCCATGAGGTCTTTGATTCCTTGTTCCCGGCCACAGTCCCCCACTCCCACCACCCTGCTTCTCCTAAGTACGTTCTCTATGACTCCAGGAGCCACAGCGGGGCTGAGATGCCAGCCAACTTGTACAAGTCAAGCCCTACCTCTGTTAAGATGTCACTTCAACAGACAGAACCTCAAGAGAGTCTGTCCTGTCTCCAAAGTTACTTCTCTGTTCAAATGAGTCCAGCTGAAAATCTGAGCTTACATGAAGATAAATTGACACAGACATATGTTGTAGCCGGAGCAATTGCCCTGCAGCTCACACAAGAACATTTAGTCGATGTGTCCAGCCTGTAGTCTGAGAAGTCTGACAAAGCTGGGGGTTGAGCAGATGCTGTGCAGAGGGCTTATGGGACACCACACTACTTTGGGGGCTGGAGCCCTCAGGAGGAAATGGTCAGGGGGAGTCAAGGGCTATGGATTCCGGTCGAACTAGCTGACATGACCTGGGCTAGGGGGATAACAGCAGATGACTTTCATATTGGGTACCTATAATGTCCCAGGTACAGTATTGGTACTTTGCAGATTTTTTTCTAATTTAATTGTCTTCCAAACCTGAGGGCATTATTATCTCAATTTTACAGATGAGAAAATTAAGGTTTAGGGGGTTTCTAAAGGGAGAGTTACTTTGTGCTCCAGGTGGTCTGGCATGAAAACCTATTTCCTTTCCTCTATTACATGCTAGATTCTAGATATTCTCATCACTCACCATTCTTGGAAACTACTTCAACTCATGGGTCCCAGCTAAGAGAACGTGGGAGTACAGGAGGTTACAGATTTCAGGGAGGGGCTTGGAAAAGCCTACGGTTAGGACAGTCACCAGAGAGCCTCGCCCAGCAGGGCAACAGGCTGGCGGCAGCAGCAGTTCCAACCCAGCCATGCATCCTGGCTTATGGCCTGTGACTGCCAAGGAGAACCCAGAAAGACAGCAGTGTGACCCCAGACACCAGCCGGAATCATGTCAATTTAAGAAACAGCAAGAGCCCCTTTCAAGAGGTAACTGCTTAATTTTTTTTTTAAACTTTGCTTTGCTTTCATTTTATGCTGAATTTATTCCTGGGCTATAAGTTTTTGTTTCTACAGTTTCTTCTGGAGTATCTTTTTCTTCCATGCAGCCTCCTCTTGGAGTTTAGGGACAATCTGTTCTTCTTTAATAAGAATCATCTCAATGTGGCAGGTGGAGCTCATGTAGGGCTAATCCGACCATGAGTTCTGTAGATACAGTAGTTTTGTTCACCTGGATGTGCTCAGTGACCAGAGAATCTACATCTAAACCCTTAAGTTTATCATCACTCTGCATTTTTTTTTTTTTTTTTTTTTACGCGGAGCACAGGCTCCGGACGCGCAGGCTCAGCGGCCATGGCTCACGGGCCCAGCCGCTCCGCGGCATGTGGGATCCTCCCGGACCGGGGCACAAACCCGTGTCCCCTGCATCGGCAGGCGGACTCTCAACTACTGCGCCACCAGGGAAGCCCACACTCTTTGCATTTTTAAGCATGTGCAGCAAAAACAGCATTCTGTGGGGGCCACCAACCCTGTGTCCAGCCCCACTGTTTCCCTAGACACATCTGCCAACTCTAACACTGTAGGGACAGAATGCCACCCATTGCTCCTGTAAAGTGACGTCTTTCAGATCCTCGGTGGCTTACTGGATATGCAAACCTGATGGCCTGGGCAGTCACATGGGTGTTTGTAAAGTGGACATAAAGATTTGAACCTCTTGATTTACATGATTTTTGTGGGGTTTTCTGCATCAAGCAAATAGCAATCCATTTTCAGAGATCAGCTCAGTTGGCTTACGTGAAAAGCCTGCTTCATTTTTTCTTGGAAACCTGGGAATAAGCTGTGCTGTGGAGGGATATATCAAAACAAGAGCAGCGGACAACCTACTGGGACGACAGACAATATTTGAGAGCCAAACATGAGGCGCCGGCAGCAAGCATGTCTGAGCCATCACGCGTTCACTCAGCACAGTTCACTGGTGCCGGTGCCGTACCAGGATCTAGGAACACTGAGAGAGCCAGA
Source organism: Neophocaena asiaeorientalis asiaeorientalis (assembly GCF_003031525.2). Lineage (NCBI taxonomy): Eukaryota > Metazoa > Chordata > Mammalia > Artiodactyla > Phocoenidae > Neophocaena > Neophocaena asiaeorientalis. The sequence goes on from NW_020175528.1 coordinate 1,156,503, forward strand.
TCTGGTTCCGCTTTTCAGAAACCACGTTCATCCAGGGCCCTCCAAAGAATGTGCCGAACCCTGACAGTGGAAGGGTTAGTCCATCATTTGAGAATAAGCCAGGGAAGATTTCCATGTCAGATGGTTTCAGCTGAGAGTCATAACTGTTTGGCTGTGCCTTTTTCGGGCAGCTGGGGCTAATGCTTCATGAAGTTTTCATAGGGAAGAAATGAGCAAAATCTATTTTAATTACATTTTAGAAGTCAAATTTACATAATCATTTGATGTAATGCTGTTTGTTCCAGGCTTCCCTGGAGTAACATGGGAGCCACTGTCCCTGTAAGGTCCTCAGCCCCTGGGGTTGCAGCCAGAATTTTCTCTGCAGCTTTCTCTGAGCTGTGCTCAGCTACAGCAGGGTCCCGGCCAGGGATAATTAGGCTGAATGGCTGTGAAAACCCACCCAGGGGGAGAAAAGAGAGGAAAGCCTTCTCTTTAATTAATCACTCTTTTTCCCAAACTTGAGAGGAAAACACTAAAATTAAAATCCATTTTCATCATACAGTCACCATTAATGTGAAATGTGGTTTTAGGCAGACCTTAATTCAAAGCCTGGTTTTTCAGTGGAAAAGAATATTGCTTTTTGGTGACCTTTAATAAATCCAGAGCTGACAACGTGAAATTATAAAAGATTTCTTAAGCAGCCGACTTCCCTGAAGAGCCTTTTCCCCACCGGCTGGTTCTCCGTGTGGCTGAGGTGCCCATGCTGTGACATTTGTTCCAAGTACATGTTGGCTGTGACCCCTACGGGCTGCATGCATGTGTCGGTGCGTGGTCCCCTGTGTGAGTGCCAGTGCCACGTCCTTCCTGGCTGGCTTTTACTGAGTCCTGCCTGGTAGGCACTCAGGCACGGTCTGTGGAAGGAAGAAATGTACAAATGAGTGACATTACCGGAAGGTAACGTCATCGTTCTCAGTACTAAAATTTGGCATCTCCTCTGGGGCCAGGCCATTGCGTTTGACATTTCTAAAATTTTTTGAGAAAGAATAATCATGAGTATCTTCTACCATGAAAATTTTCTCTGGCCTATGTTATTTATTCAGCATCTGTTTCTATACTTTGGTAGTTTGCCTAGTTATTAAATGAATGTTTTGTGAGTAAGAGTCTGAAGAGCTAATTTGCTTTCCTCAAAATTTTGGCAGGAAAAGCTAAAAATGTTTCGAAATTTGGAGACAACATCTTTACTCTAGCCTGGTGATGGACACCTGGTTCCTTGACTAGGGTGGCAAGGGGAGAGGCAAGAAAGTCACCAAGAGCAGCTGCTGGCTCCCTCCCCCCCTCCCTTCCTTCCTTCCTCCCTTCCCTTCTTCTTTCCTTCCATCCTTCTTTCTCCCCTCCCTCCCTCCTCCTTCTGACCTACTGAGAACCTTCTCTGAGCCAAGCCTGTGATCTGTGCTGTCAACAGCACCCAGCTCCCACCTTCATGGAGCTCTGTCACATGAGGGAAACAGAGGAGTAAACCAACAACAGGAAGGCATGGGTCTAGTACTCCGAGGCAGTGGACTCGGGGCCACGCCTGAGAGGAGGAGTAAGAATTGCCTGGGTGCAGAAGGGGGAGGTGGGAAGGAAGGGTTTCAGTGCAGAGCATCTCACTCAAAGCCTGGAGACACACAGCTATGACACGCCTGAGACCACAGCGTGTTTGCTGTGGCAGCAGCTTGAGATACGAAGACAGCAGTGGGGAGACAGGGCTAGGTTCTAACGAGCCACAGATGCCACACAAAGAAGTTGGTTTATAAGCACAATTGAGAGGTGCTGCAGAATGTTAAGCAAGGGGGTGACACAATGAGATGTGGGTTTTATTTGTAAAGAAGACCTTGGAAACAGAATTGAGGGGAGCAGAGATAGATGAGAGCCGAGCAGAGACGAGGAGATTAGCAAGCAGGTTTAGTGGACAGAGCGGGGGAAGGAGGGAGCAGATTCTAAAATGAAGCCCAAGGCTTGAAATCCCATCCTGCGTAAAGATGCGAGCAGTCTACCCTTGTCAGAGGTCCCATGCTAACACTCAGAGACCCTTACCGTTCAAAGCGTGGTCCACAGACCAGCAGCACGGGCCTCAGCTGGGGAGACCTCAGCCCTCACTACTGAATCAGATTGTGCATTTGAACAAGCTCTCTGGGTCATCTGGCTTATGTGAAAGTTGGAAAAGCACGTCTGCAGAGGATCGTGGGAAGGAAGAGCGCAACTCTGTAAGCTGAAAGCAAGTTAGGAAAGTGTGGTGTACAGATGCGTCTCGTTGAGCTGATTATGTCGTTCAGGGAAGTAGCAGCTGAGGCTCAGAGACTTGAAGGGGTATGTGGGCAGCTGACGGAGGGTCAGCCTTGACCCAGCCCATTTCATGAAAGCCAACGATGGCTGGATCTGCTGGCCTGTGTGTCTCTGGGGCAGCCAGAGAGACCAGGACAACGTGCTAAGGTAACATCAATCCCTGGATCTTCCCTGCCCCCAGCCTAAACTATCTCGCTGTTGGCCAAATGTGCCTTCCTGCCTAAGACGGTTTACACGTGTTTACACGTGTGTGAGTTTGATCACCGGGATCCTTCTGACTCCCTGTATAAGGACACCAGGTAAGGGACAGGGGAAGCCCTATCCAAGGTCAAGGCAGAGGGATGGAGAGAAAAAGACAGATTCGAGATCAAAAAGTTCCAGTTGCAATGACTGAGTCAGCAAATCTTGGTCATGGGCAAGATGAGGTGCTAAGATGGGGGCTAGTCAAGGTCAGCACTTGAGCTCTGCCATGGTCACTCCAGGTCCTTCAGTGGCTGGGAGGGTGGCGCATGGGAGTTACCTCCATGGGTTACCTATCGGCATACCCAGGACACCTGTCATCAGCCGCTCTGAGCACAAGGGCGCCGTGCACGTGGCACCCGAGGGGATGGTGCCCCTAATTAGTGTTGGCAGGAGCTACACTTGTTTATGATGTTACATAATCAGATTTGTATAATTGCTTTTTTATACCTCACTTAAAAAATTCAAAACAGCACAGTGCAGGCAGGGGAAGTGTGAGCAGGGGCCTCTGACAGGTGGGTGTACCAGCCCTTCCTCCCAGGGAAAGGTGTGTACACCAAGAGAGAACACAGACAGAAACAGGAAGTGGAAAGGCTGTTTGCAGAGCTGCCAGAATCAGGGATGGCTCCCTTCCGTGGGACAGACCTTAGCTGAATTCTCTTCATTACAAGGAGATAGAAGTTCTGGATCCCAGGAGACAGGGACCCACCAAGAGTTTCGGTCTTTGTTTTATTCTCACATCCTCCAGACATGACAGTTGCCATGTCATCGTCCTGACAGATGTGGGAGGCTTTGATTGAGTGACACTCCTGGCATCAGAGACCCCATGCTTGGTGATGAGGGTGGGTTATCAGTTCTTCTCAAAACCATAGGCAGGCCTTGTTGGGGGCAGTTGGGTAAATTTTTGCAGCAGTCAGGGAGCCATGTTCTGCCTTCTTTGGAACTATCTTTGGGGCAGAAATTGTGGGTCCCTTACTTAATTTGGGCATATTTCTCCCCAGTCTTTTCTAGAAATCATAAAATAGATAAGGAAGGATTCTTCACAACATATTTGCAGACTTCCTATGTTCTCACCTCTCGTTACAAATACATGACAAGTCTAAGAAGAGATGCAGATCCTTGCAAATGTTATATAAGAGATGGAAATAATCTTCTTGGCTTCCTGCAAGAAAGAAAAATTATTCCACGTAGAGGTGAGGAGGTCTTGGGCCCTGTGGGGAGGAAGTTTATGAGAGTTTCCCATAAGTAATTCACAAGAGAATTTCTCAAGCTAGAACTCATTGTGGCTTCAGGAATTCCATGAACTGTCTGAAATAATTGTGGGTACAATTTTTATATAGGTGGGTATATTTCTATGGGAAGCAGATCCATGTCACTTATAAAATTACAAAGGCTGGGATTTAAAATAGCTTAAGAATGTAGAAATTTTTTCCACTTTATGAGGAGCCTTCAGATATGTCCCATGTGGTCCTCATGTTATCCTTGCGAATGAGGCAGAGCAGAGACCATTTTCTCTAGCTTATTGCGAGAAAACTGAGGCATAGAAATGCTCAGTGGTCATTGGCCACATGCTATTGGTTCTCGGAAACTGAACACATAACCGAAGTTATGACTCCTGTTCTTTCAGCTCCAGCACAAACTTGAAGAACAGAAATTATGGCCTCCAAATAAATAGCCCAGGGCATTTGGACATTTGGAAACTTAAGAGCCTTAAATTCTGAATCTGAAAAACTGACTTCCATGTGTTCAAGTCAGACCTCTGGCAACCCACATGTTCCCTCTCCCCACATTTGGCTGATATGAGGTCACGTGCGATGACAAAGCTTTTTCTAGCTCAAAGTTAGCCCTGGGTATGACCACTAAAGATGAGAGACCTTCCGCCCAATATAGCCACAAGTGCCTCCTTGCCTCAGTCCTCTCCTGGGCACTGGGACTCTCCTTTCAAAATGCACGTGCCTACCCACCATTTTCTTTTTATTTCTTTTTTTTTTTAACATCTTTATTGGAGTATAATTGCTTTACAATAGTGTGTTAGCTTCTGCTTTATAACAAAGTGAATCAGTTATACATATACATATGTTCCCATATCTCTTCCCTTTTGCGTCTCCCTCCCTCACACCCTCCCTATCCCATCCCTCTAGGTGGTCACAAAGAGACTCTTGTCATAGAGTGTTCTGACTATGTTTTCCTCTAAGAGTTTTATAATATCTGGCCTTACATTTAGGTCTTTAATCCATTTTGAGCTTATTTTTGTGTATGGTGTTAGGGAGTGTTCTAATCTCATACTTTTACATGTACCTGTCCAGTTTTCCCAGCCCCACTTACTAAAGAGGCTGTCCTTTCTCCACTGTATATTCTTGCCCCCTTTATCAAAGATAAGGTGACCATACGTGCGTGGGTTTATCTCTGGGCTTTCTATCCTGTTCCATTGATCTATCTTTCTGTTTTTGTGCCAGTACCATACTCTCTTGATTACCAACAGTACATTATAAGGATCATACACCATGAACAAGTGGGGTTTATTCCAGGAACGCAAGGATTCTTCAATATACGCAAATCTATCAATGTGATACACCATATTGACAAATTGAAGGCGAAAAACCATATGATCATCTCAATAGATGCAGAGAAAGCTTTTGACAAAATTCAACACCCATTTATGATAAAAACCCTGCAGAAAGTGGGCATAGAGGGAGCTTTCCTCAACATAATAAAGGCCATATATGACAAACCCACAGCCAACATCGTCCTCAATGGTGAAAAACTGAAAGCATTTCCACTAAGATCAGGAACAAGACAAGGTTGTCCACTCTCACCACTCTTATTCAACATAGTTTTGGAAGTTCTAGCCCCAGCAATCAGAGAAGAGAAAGAGATAAAAGGAATCCAAATAGGAAAAGAAGAAGTAAAGCTGTCACTGCTTGCAGATGACATCATACTATACATAGAGAATCCTAAAGATGCTACCAGAAACCTACTAGAGCTAATCAATGAATTTGGTAAAGTAGCAGGATACAAAATTAATGCACAGAAATCTCTGGCATTCTTATACACTAATGATGAAAAATCTGAAAGTGAAATTAAGAAAACACTCCCATTTACCATTGCAACAAAAAGAATAAAATATCTAGGAATAAACCTACCTAAGGAGACAAAAGACCTGTATGCAGAAAATTATAAGACACTGATGAAAGAAATTAAAGATGATACAAATAGATGGAGAGATATACCATGTTCTTGGATTGGAAGAATCAACATTGTGAAAATGACTCTTGCTACCCAAAGCAATCTACAGATTCAATGCAATCCCTATCAAAGTACCACTGGCATTTTACACAGAACTAGAACACAAAATTTCACAATTTGTATGGAAACACAAAAGACCCCGAATAGCCAAAGCAATCTTGAGAACGAAAAATGGAGCTGGAGGAATCAGGCTCCCTGACTTCAGACTATACTACAAACCTACCGTCCCTTTTGATGAAGGTGGACCTTAAACTTTATTTTGAACCACACTTCTCCCAAAAGCAACCTTAAGAATTCTGTGTTTTTGGAGATAGAGAACAAACTGGTGGTTGCCAAGGGGGAGGGCGTCGGGGGAAGGATGGAGTGGGAGGCTGGGGTTCGCAGATGTAAGCTTTTATGTATAGAACGGATAAACAACAAGGTCCTATTGTATAGCACAGGGAACTATATTCAAGATCCTATGATAAACCATAATAGAAAAGAATATTAAAAAAATAATATGTATATGTATAATTGAATCACTTTGCTGTACAGCAGTAATTAATACAACTTTGTAAATCAAATATACTCCAGTGTTTAAAAAATGCTGCATTTAAAATTCACAATCAGACTAATTCCTAAAGAAAAATATGTATTGAATAGTCGCAACCTGTTCCAACGTGTGAGTGGAAGTCTGATACCGAGCCCTGTAAAAAGAGTATCATCACATCAATCCCACTGGATTATTTCCGATTGAGTGACATGAAAAGAGAACGTGCCTTCACTCTGCCAGGCCCCAAGTAGGAGCAAAGAAGTGGTCATTGGCCTTTTGACATCCTTCAGCATGAGTTCCTGGTCGGTATTTCCATTCTCTGTCTTCCCTGCTTTACATCCTAGAACGTATGCTGGACCTGACATTATAGAAAAGGAGTATTTCTCAAGGCTTTGCAGTGCTTCCCTTTTGAACTTGGCTGTCCTCCGGTTAAAATTTTCTGATTGTTTGAGACTTCTATTTGATTCAGTCCAACAGGAAGACAATCAAAGACACATCATTAACTAAGATGTCGTAAGAGCCATTGCATGACATTTGTAATGCACTTCTTGTGCTTAATTTGCATTCTGATGTAAGAAATGGATGTCTTTGCAAGCAAGCACACACCAGGCATGGGTTTGCTCTATGCCTAACTCCGTGCTACGTGCTGGGAGCTGGATGTCACACTCCGAGGTCTGGCTGGGGTGACAAGTTTAATGCACCAGGAGCTTTTGAGACAAGTATGTGTGATGTAGAAAGACATAGGTGCTTCATAAATGACCATATTCATGGAACTGAATTCAGTGTTCACTGGAACTGTTGAAGAGGGGTGTAGAGGATCAGTTTCAAACTCTGAAAGCAAACATGCTTCAAACTAAGCAAAGACTGTACAAGAATTGAGTGTGTGCTCCATGAATAGCCCTTGGTGCATGCCGCGAGTGGAAGTCTCTGGGGATCACGTAGGAGATTAAAATGATTTAATAAGGGAAAGTGTTTAGGTAATAAGTAGAAAAACTATGATCCAGTGGACGAGACATAATCAACAGTAACCCAGTCTGCCTGTGTAATGAGGAAGGTCTTGTATTACTTGGAGAAATGATGGAAAAGATTTACTGCAGATCGTAAGTGTCATGAGAGTATCTTCTTGTCCTTTAAATTCGTAATTGCTCAGTTGTTTATACAGAAGAAAATTAAAATCGGTGGTAGTCTCGCTGGCAAGGGGTGGCAAGCATTGTTGGTATTCCAGCCTGTTTCTTTCCAGCGTTCTTTGTGTAGTGGTGTGTGTGTTTGTGTGTGTGTGTGTGTGTGTGTGTGTGCTATGAGATCACATTCTATGTACAAAATTATTTTTGTGTATATTAATTATTCCCATGGCATTAAAAATGTCTTCACAATGTGTTTTTAAATGGCTGCAAACTGTTCTGACATATAGATGTGTCACAGTTTAATTAACAGTTTTCCCGCTGTTGGGCATGTAGGTTGTTTCCAAACCTTTGCAGATAGAAACATAAATATTTTAAAAACTATTACAGTCATCACTTTTGTGCCAAAATATCACTGTCCGTTTCAGATTCTTTCCTTAAGATGAAGTTCCAATAGACAAATTGCTAGGTCAAAAGGATATAAACATTTCTAAGATTCTCCACATCTATTCTTTTCAGATTCACTCTTTTATTTTCCCACTAATTGTATCCAGACGTTCTGCCTTTCATAGATTCTGCGGGCACTATTCTTATATGTTTTTTCCTATGTTGGTTGCAAAATGATCTTATCTTTGTTTTAATTTGTTATTCTTTCTTATTGATTGAATCCTTTCCCCAATGCTTAATCACATTTTTAATTTCCTCTTTACACATTTTCATAGATTTTCAGCCTCCTTTGATTGTCTTAGGCTCCCTTTAGTAGAGTTATTTAAACGGACCTTGAGATTAGGAAAAGAAAGCCCAGTGTGGAGACCTCTAACTACCCACTTGCTAATTTCACCTGGGTGGTGACTGCCTCACAGAGGTATGTAGCTGAAATTACTTTAATACTTTGTGCTTAGGTCAAGTATTTATACATAGGTTTTGGGGGGTTTTTTTTTTGTTTTTTTTTTGCGGTACGCGGGCCTCTCACTCTTGCGGCCTCTCCTGTTGCAGAGCACAGGCTCCGGACGCGCAGGCTCAGCGGCCATGGCTCACGGGCCCAGCCGCTCCGCGGCATGTGGGATCTTCCCGGACCGGAGCACGAACCCGCGTCCCCTGCATCGGCAGGCGGACTCTCAACTACTGCGCCACCAGGGAAGCCCTATACGTAGGTTTTTTATTTGACAGCTAATCCATGGCCCAGCTTTGGGAAGGCATTATTTCTTCCATATGGCCATAGATGATAGATGAGGTCATTTCCATTTCATTTGTCTTTTCCTTTTCTCTTCTTCTGGCTCTCTTTAGTCAAATCCTTGGGAAAGCTGTAAATGCACACAATAAGAATGAAAGTCGTGTTTCTGATGGGAGGCTTGTCATTTCCCATTTGCTGCTGTGATATATATTCTTTTCAAACCTGAAGCAAGGATGAATTTTTCTACGTATGGTTACATTCCATTACTTCCTCCCTATTCATCTTTTTTTTTTTTTCCTTTAATGTCTTTTGTGGAAACTTCCATCTTAATATCTTTGAGCTTTGAGTTTTCTATGGGGTGCAAGACCTCTTTGGGTTTTAACGAAATGTTGGAAATTTCCATTCTTCTGACATTTGCCATGTGATTACCGGAAGCTGTCTGATGGCAAGGAGTGCTTGAGAAGGGTCTTCTGTTGTTTATCCATCCTATGTATAATAGTTTACATGAGGTCCTACTGTATAGCACAGGGAACTATATTCAGTATTCTGTGATAGACCATAATGGAAAAGAACAGAAAAAAAAAAAAAAGAATGTCTATACATGTGTAACTGAGTCACTTCACTGTACAGCAGAGATCGGCACAACATTGTAAATCAACTCTACTTCAATAAAAAAATTAAAATTAAAAAAGCTAATAAAAAAGAAGGGTCTTCTGTGTAATTATCTTTATTTTCAAAACTGATTCACTATATCAGCTTTCTCACTGATGAAAATCATGATATGCCTATATCATCATGACTGTTTATGTAGGGAGGTACTAAGCTACCTGTGGACATGTCCTCGGCAGTAAATGGATAACCTCACAAATGTGATGTCTGTATTACACTATTGACTCACATTTGGGTCAGTCCCTTTGGTAATTGTATATCAGCTCCATGTATCTTTTATAGCTTATCTTAGCCATCAGAATTTTAGAGTTTACTCTGCTACTTATCATTGATATTGGGAGTTATTCAAGGTCAACCATACACCCAAGCTAATTAGGATAATGCTATAAAAATTATAGATGTTATAGTTGCCCTGTTCTGCCTGATTAGCTGTGTGACCTCAGTAAGTGTCCTAACCTCTCTGAGGTTAGGTTTCTTGATTTAGAAAATGGAGATTATACTAAAAACTTTGCAACATAATTGTGTTTGTATATACTATATTTCTGTGTATGTTTACTTGCAGTTGAAAATGATCCAGCAGAGAATGAAAAATGTGTATGTATGTGTATGTGCTGGAAATGATCTAGCAGACTATGAAAAATGTACAGTATGGCAGCGAGAGGGGCTGATGGCTGAGATGAAGGCAAATGGTGATCAGATTCATGTGAGTGGTGAGGCTTCTCTTATTCGAGCACTAAAACATTCAGATTAACTATTCGCTGATGGTTCCAAGAAGGAGAAACATCCCCGAAGGAAAGTTTAAAGCTAAATTTGATAGTCTGAGAACGTTCGGAGCCTCAGTTCACAGGCATTCATTACGAATGCCATACTGAGTATCCATATTTCATGATCATACACAGTCCATCCTCATCTTTCACAGATTCCATATTTGCAAGTTCACCTACTTGCAAAAAAATTATTTGCAATCCCAATATCAATACTCACAATACCTTCACAGTCATTTGTGGGTACGTGCAAAGTGGCAAAAACGTGAGTTGCCTAATGTACCGGTTTCCAGCTGAGGTAGAACAAGGTAATGCTCTGTCTTTGTGTTTCAACTCATCTTGTTAACAAGTATCCTTTTCATTGTCCATTTAGTGCTGTGGTTTTTGCATTTTTGTGCTTTTTACAAGTGATTTTGCTGTTTAAAATGGCCTCCAAGCATAGTGTTGAAATGCTGTCTAGTGCCCCTTATGGAGAAAATACTTGTGTTAGATGAGCTTCGTTCAGGCGTGAATTCTGGTCCTTCTGGCCATGAGTTCAATGTTAATGAGTCAACAATATGTATTAAGTATGGTGTCTTCAAACAGAAACGGGTCTAAAACAAGTTTACATGTTTATCAGTTGATGAAAATGTTATGACCAGAGGATCTCAGGAACCTAATCCTATATTTCCCCCTAAGGGCAATGATTCAGTATTCATGAATTCAGTGTTTGTGGTGACTTTCTTGACTATAACTATACTACGAATAACTAGAATAACGAGAATCAGCTATGGTTGGTGATGATTCCCTTTGAGGACAATTCCCTTGCGCTAGTTCCCCTGACCCGCCAGCAAAATATAATCTCTAGCCTGTTAGGGAAGTACCCCAGGATCACCAGACAGAGAGAGAAGAAAGTAAGAACCGGTCATGGTTCTCATAGAACAATGGCTATTAACCGGGAACTAGGCCAGTGGGGGAGATCTAAGCAAACAGGCCAGCTTCCACATGCAGGCCTTTGTTGAGAGCCTTCTCTGTGTCAGACTAGATGCTGAGATTACAGAGGTGACTTAGAGCCCTGCCACGGAAGAGCTGATCGTCTTTGATCCCTACCTCTCTACCCCCAACGCTTATAAAGTACTGGGGGCATGTGCTGGCCATCATGTAGCGCATCACCACGGTAGTCCATTTAATCTCCACAATGACTCTATGAGGAGGTACTATTACTACTGTCACTTTTTAGAGGAGGCACCTGAGGTCAGGTAACTTGCTTGAATTTACACAGTACGTGGCAGAGCCAGTAACTGGGTCCAAACTGTGAAGCTGCAGACACCCAGGCCCTCAATCATGGGTCTACACTACCCTTTCTGGTTAGGGGACGGATGTGGAAACAAAGACAGTTCCAGGTAAAGGTGCGCCCTGCTGGGGGTGCTTACAGGGGCTGAGGGAGTCCTAGGCTGGTGTCACCTCCGGAGGCTCAGACAGTAGTAGGAGAGAGAAAGTGTGGATTAAGAGCTTCTCAACAGAGCAGGGAGGGCTCAGAGACTCAGGGGCACTGCACAGTCTCCATGGGGTCCAGTTCTAAACCACAGCTGTGTGTGGGCCACCCAAGGCTCCTTGAGGCCAGCCGGCAAGAAAACAAGCTTTTGTCTAAAAAGGCAATGACTCACGCTAGCCCGTCTCCACTGAGTGTGATTAAGTGCAGTATGAATGCACTTTCCATCGGCATTGACTTTTAAGAGTGATTCTCCTGCTTCAGATATGAAAGAAAAGCCGGTTTTATCCGGAAGAAAAATAAAACCATCAGTGCTTTGAGTTTTCTTAGGTAAGGGCTAGATTTTCGTCATTCTTCCCACTCCCACACAGAGCTCCTGAAAAGGAAAATGTGTCAGTCAGCAAGAATGTTACACATCAAAAAGATGGTCAAGGCTAGAGGCCCAGAAAAATTACACAGATAGAGGCATCTGTGCTGGTCTGAGTTTCCCTCCTGTGACCTATAACAATACATTCAGAAAGCACTCCTGCACTGGGCAAACTAGGCTCTAGGGTTCTTGGGCCCCTCGTTAGGCGGGCATAGCTGGTGCAGACAGCAATACTGCATTGCCTCTGCTCAGCTAGCTACAACGGATCCACTTGACTCGTGGGTGTTCTTAACAAATCTTCCAGTACTGCACCTGGCACCCTTCAATAGCCTAACGCCAGAAACATGGGCGCTGGATTGCCGAGGGTGACTTAATCCATCATCCTACTGTCTGGTCCCTCTCTCTGCACTCAGTGTTGGCTTGGTGAGCCTCCAAACCTTTTGTCCTTTAATTTTTCTCAATCTCCAGAGGGAATGCAGAGAATATGTGGTTCCCTGAGTAGATGCTCCTAAATTCTTAATCTTATAGGTGAATAGAACCAATAAAAGTGTAAATGGGTGGAAGAGAGAAAAGCATATAGCACTGGAAATCACACCCCAACAGTGAGATGCAAAACAACCACGGCAAACTTGAAAAAGTATTGAGTGCATTTTTTTTTTGAATTTTATTTTATTTTATATTTATACAGCACGTTCTTATTAGTTATCTATTTTATACATTTTGGTGTATATATGTCAATCCCAATCTCCCAATTCATCCCACCACCACCACCCCCCTCCCCCGCTTTTGTCCATATGTTTGTTCTCTACATCTCTTTCTCTATTTCTGCTTGCAAACCGGTTCATCTGTACCATTTTTCTAGAATCCACATATATGCGTTAATATACGATATTTGTTTTTCTCTTTCTGACTTACTTCACTCTTTATGACAGTCTCTAGGTCCATCCACGTCTCTACAAATGACCCAACTTCATTTCTTTTTATGGCTGAGTAATATTCCATTGTATATATGTACCACATCTTCTTTATCCATTCATCTGTTGATGGGCATTTAGGTCGCTTCTATCACCTGGCTATTGTACATACTGCTGCAATGAACATTGGGGTGCGTATGTCTTTTGGAATTATGGTTTTCTCTGGGTATATGCCCAGTAGTGGGATTGCTGGGTCGTATGGTAGTTCTATTTCTAGTTTTTTAAGGAACCTCCATACTGTTCTCCATAGTGGCTCTATCAGTTTACATTCCCACCAACAGTGCAAGAGGGTTCCCTTTTCTCCACACGCTCTCCAGCATTTGTTGTTTGTAGATTTTCTGGTGATGCCCATTCTAACCGGTGTGAGGTGATACCTCATTGTACTTGTGATTTGCATTTCTCTAATAATTAGTAATAATTATACTAATAATTACTATTATTACTAATACTAATTAGGCACCTTTTCATGTCCCTCTTGGCCATCTATATGTCTTCTTTGGAGAAATGTCCATTTAGGTCTTCTGCCCATTTTTGGATTGGGTTGTTTGTTTTTTTAATATTGGGCTGCATGCGCTGTTTATGTATTTTGGAGATTAATCCTTTGTCCGTTTATTCGTTTGCAAATATTTTCTCCCATTCTAAGGGTTGTCTTTTCATCTTGTTTATAGTATCCTTTGCTGTGCAAAAGCTTTTAAGTTTCAGTAGGTCCCATTTGTTTATTTTTGTTTTTATTTCCATTATTCTAGGAGGTGGGTCAAAAAAGATCTTGCTATGATTTATGTCAAAGAGGGTTCTTCCTATGTTTTCCTCTAAGAGTTTTATACTGTCTGGTCTTGTATTTAGGTCTTTAATCCATTTTGAGTTCATTTTTGTTTATGGTGTTAGGGAGTGTTCTAATTTCATTCTTTGACATGTAGCTGTCCTGTTTTCCCAGCACCACTTATTGAAAAGACTGTCTTTTCTCCATTGTATATACTTGACTCCTTTGTTGAAGATTAGTTGACCACAGGTGCGTGGGTTTATCTCTGGGCTTTCTATCCTGTTCCATTGATCTATCTTTCTGGTTTTGTGCCAGTACCATATTGTCTTGATTATTGTAACTTTGTAGTATAGTCTGAAGTCAGGGAGTTTGATTCCTCCAGCTCCGTTTTTTTCCCTCAAGATTGCTTTGGCTATTCAGGGTCTTTTGTGTCTCCATACAAATTTTAAGATGTTTTGTTCTAGTTCTGTAAAAAATGCCATTGGTAATTTGATAGGGATTGCCTTGAATCTGTAGATTGCTTTAAGTAGTATAGTCATTTTCACAATATTGATTCTTTCAATCCAAGAACATGGTATATCTCTCCATCTGTTTGTGTCATCTTTGATTTCTTTCATCAGTGTCTTATAGTTTTCTGAGTACAGGTCTTTTACCTCCTTAGGTAGGTTTATTCCTAGATATTTTATTCTTTTTGTTGCAATGGAGAATGGGATTGTTTCCTTAATTTCTCTTTCTGATCATTCATTGTTAGCATATAGGAATGCAAGAGATTTCTGTGCATTAATTTTGTATCCTGCAACTTTACCAAATTCATTGATGAGCTCTAGTAGTTTTCTGGTGGCATCTTTAGGATTTTCTATGTATACTATCATGTCATCTGCAAACAGTGACAATTTTACTTCTTCTTTTCCAATTTGTATTCCTTTTATTTCTTTTTCTTCTCTGATTGCCATGGCTAGGACTTCCAAAACTATGTTGAATAATAGTTGCAAGGGTGGACATCCTTGTCTTTTTCCTGATCTTAGAGGAAATGCTTTCAGTTTTTCACCATTGAGGACGATGTTGGCCATGGGTTTGTCATATATGGACTTTACTGTGTTGAGGTAAGTTCCCTCTATGCCCACTTTCTGGAGAGTTTTTATCATAAAAAGGTGTTGAATTTTGTCAAAAGCTTTTTCTGCATCTATTGAGATGATCATTTGGTTTTTATTCTTCAGTTTGTTAATATGGTGTATCTCATGGATTGATTTGCATAAATTGAAGAATCCTTGTAGCCCTGGGATAAATCCCAGTTGTTCATGGTGTATGATCTTCTTAATGTGTTGTTGGATTCTGTTTGCTAGTATTTTGTTGAGGATTCTTGCATCTATATTCATCAGTGATATTGGTCTGTAATTTTCTTTTTTTGTAGTATCTTTGTCTGGTTTTGGTATCAGGGTGATGGTGGCCTCATAGAATGAGTTTGGGACTGTTCCTTCCTCTGCAGTTTTTTGCAAGAGTCTGAGAAGGATGGGTGTTAGCTCTTTCCTAAATGTTTGCTAGCATTGGAAGGTTATACCTTTCTAAGAATTCATCCATTACTTCCAGGTTCTCCATTTTATTGGCATAGAGTTGTTGTAGTAGTCTCTTAGGATGCTTTGTATTTCTGCAGTGTCCATTGTAACTTCTCCTTTTTCATTTCTAATTTTATTGATTTGAGCCCTCTCCCTCTTTTTCTTGATTAGTCTGGCTAGAAGTTTATCAATTTTGTTTACCTTCTCAAAGAACCAGCTTTTAGTTTTATTGATCTTTGCTGTTTTTTTCTTTTTTTCTATTTCATTTATTTCTGCTCTGATCTTTATGATTTCTTTCCTTCTACTAACTTTGGGTTTTGTTTCTTCTTCTTTCTCTAGTTCCTTTAGGTGTAAGGTTAAACTGTTCATTTGAGGTTTTTCTTGATTCCTGAGGTAGGATTTTATTGTTTGTATTGGATTGTATTGTATTGCTTTAAACTTCCCTCTTGGAACTTCTTTTGCTGCATCCCATAAGTTTTGGATCATTATGTTTTCCTTGTCATTTGTCTCTAAGTATTTTTTGATTTCCTCTTTGATTTCTTCAGTAATCTCTTGGTTATTTAGTAACATATTGTTTAGCCTCCATGTGTTTGTATTTTTTACATTTTTTTTCCCTGTAATTTACTTCTAATCCCATAGTGTTGTGGTCAGAAAAGATGCTAGATATGATTTCAATTTTCTTAAATTTACTGAGGCTTAGTTTGTGACCCAAGATATGATCTGTCCTGGAGAATGTGCCATATGCACTTGAGAAGAAAGTGTAATCTGCTGTTTTGGGATGGAAAGTTCCATAAATATCAACTAAATTTGTCTGGTCTATTGTGTCATTTAATGTTTGTGTTTCCTTATTTATTTTCATTTTGGTTGATCTGTCCATTGGTGAAAATGGGGTGTTAAAGTCCCCTACTATGACTGTGTTACTGTCAATTTCCCCTTTTATGGCTGTTAGCATTTGTCTTACGTGTTGAGGTGCTCCTATGTTGGGTGCATAAATATTTCCAATTGTTATATCTTCTTCTTGGATTGATCCCTTGATCATTATGCAGTGTCCTTCTTTGTCTCTTCTAATAGTCTTTATTTCAAAGTCTATTTTGTCTGGTATGAGTATTGCTACTCTAGCTTTCTTTTGATTTCCATTTGCATGGAATATCTTTTTCCATCCCCTCACTTTCAGTCTGTGTGTGTCCCTAGGTCTTAAGTGGGTCTCTTGTAGATAGCATATATATGGGCCTTGTTTTTGTATCCAGTCAGCAACCCTGTGTCTTTTGGTTGGAGCATTTAATCCATTCACGTTTTAGGTGATTACTGATATGTATGTTCCTATTACAGTTCTCTTAAGAGTTTTGGGTTTATTTTTGTCAGTCCTTTTCTTCTTTTGTGTTTCCCACTTAGAGAAGTTCCTTTAGCATTTGTTGTAGAGCTGGTTTGGTGGTGCTGAATTCTCTTAGCTTTTGCTTGTCTGTAAAGCTTTTTATTTCTCCATCAAATCTGAATGAGATCCTTGCCAGGTAGAGTAATCTTAGTTGTAGTTTTTTCCTTTTCATCACTTTAAATATATCTTGCCACTCCCTTCTTACTTTAGAGTTTCTGCTGAGAAGTCAGCTGTTAACCTTATGGGAGTTCCCTTGTGTGTTATTTTTCCCTTGTTGCTTTTAATAATTTTTCTTTGTCCTTAATTCTTGTCAGTTTGATTACTATAGGTCTCAGCATGTTTTTCCTTGGGTTTATCCTGCCTGGGACTCTCTGTGCTTCCTGGACATTGGGTGGCTATTTCCTTTCCCATGTTAGGGAAGTTTTCGACTATAATCTCTTCAAATATTTTCTCAGGTCCTTTCTCTCTCTCTTCTCCTTCCAGGACTCCTATAATGTGAATGTTGATGCATTTAATGTTGTCCCAGAGGTCTCTTAGGCTGTCTTCACTTCTTTTCATTCTTTTTTCTTTATTCTGTTCCATGGCAGTGAATTCCACCGTTCTGTCTTCCAGGTCACTTATCCGTTCTTCTCCCTCAATTATTCTGCTATTGATTCCTTCTAGTGTATTTTTCATTTCAGTTCTTGGATTGGTCATCTCTGATTGTTTGTTCTTTAATTCTTCTAGGTCTTTGTTAAACATTTCTTGCATCTTCTCGATCTTTGCCTCCATTCTTTTTCCAAGGTCCTGGATCATCTTCACTATCATCATTTTGAATTCTTTTTCTGGAAGATTGCCTATCTCCACTTCATTTAATTGTTTTTCTGGGGTTTTATCTTGTTCCTTCATCTGGTACATAGTCCTATGCCTTTTCATTTTGTCTATCTTTCTGTGAATGTGGTTTTCATTCCAAAGGCTGTAGGATTGTAGTTCTTGTTGCTTCTGCTGGTTCCCCCCTGGTGGATGAGGTTATCTAAGAGGCTTATGCAAGCTTCCTGATGGGAGGGACTGGTGGTGGGTAGAGCTGGGTGTTGCTCTGGTGGACAGAGCTCAATAAAACTTTAATCCACTTGTCTGCTGATGGGTGGGGCTGAGTTCCCTCCCTGTTGGTTGTTTGGCCTCAGGTGACCCAGCACTGGTGCCTACAGGCTCTTTGGTGGGGCTAATGATGGACTCCAAGAGGGCTCACGCCAAGGAGTACTTCCCAGAACTTCTGCTGCCAGTGTCCTTGTCCCCACGGTGAGCCACAGCCACCCCCCGCCTCTGCAGGAGACCCTCCAACACTAGCAGGTAGGTCTGGTTCAGTCTCCTGTGGGGTCACTGCTCCTTCCCTTGGGTCCCAATGCGCACACTACTTTGTGTGTGCCCTCCAAGAGTGGAGTGTTTCCCCCAGTCCTGTGGAAGTCCTACAATCAACTCCCGCTAGACTTCAAAGTCTGATTCTCTGGGAATTCCTTCTCCCATTGCCAGACCCCCAGGTTGGGAAGCCTGACGTGGGGCTCAGAACCTTCACTCCAGTGGGTGGACTTCTGTGGTATAAGTGTTCTCCGGTTTGTGAGTCACCCACCCAGCAGTTATGGGATTTGATTTTAGTGTGATTGCGCCCCTCTTACCATATCACTGCAGCTTCTCCTTTGTCTTTGGATGTGGGGTAGCTTTTTTGGTGAGTTCCAGGGTCTTCCTGTCGATGATTGTTCAGCAGTTAGTTGTGATTCTGGTGCTCTCGCAAGAGGGAATGAGCACACATCCTTCCACTCTGCCATCTTGAACCAATCTGAGTGCATTTA
The DNA here is from genome assembly GCF_003031525.2 of Neophocaena asiaeorientalis asiaeorientalis. Taxonomy (NCBI): domain Eukaryota; kingdom Metazoa; phylum Chordata; class Mammalia; order Artiodactyla; family Phocoenidae; genus Neophocaena; species Neophocaena asiaeorientalis. The sequence goes on from NW_020175528.1 coordinate 1,174,876, forward strand.
TGTAAAGTAAGTTGGGTGTTCTTATAAAAAGAAGAGAGCATCTTTCAAGAAGTAGCACTCCTACTTTAAGTGTAAGAAATTCCTGGCTTCACCCACATGTGTGCATTCCTAAAGAACAATTCCTGTTCTCAGCTACTAGAGAACAATTCAAAGATATATCTGTTGGTATTCTGTTTACGTACTGGTTGCTAAAACCCATCATTTGATTTAAGTAGGTTGTTCTGCCTCAAGAAGTGGCTGAATAAATGAAAATGTGTCTGGATTTCCATTGCTAAATTTTCTTTTCATCCATCTTGTTTGGGCCAGGCACTAAAGCTCTGACAGTGTAGCATGGGGCTGATGGTCGCCATATAGAATTTGATTAGTCTAACAAGTGATCGTCCTCCACAGTAAGTTGAAATACCTAATTCTTAGGTCCACTGGTTGTTCTACCTGACTGTGGATGTGAACCAATGATTTGTTCTCTATTTTAGCTCTATTGAGATCATGAAGAGAACTGTGGGTTTTTTATGTGCCAACTCTGATTATTAGTTATTGTCTGGAACACTGTGTTGGAAAGAATGCCAACGCTGAAACTGGCTCAGTACAGAAGAGCATCGTGATCAATTAGCAATGTCTACCATGAGTGCAGGTGGACAGAATTGGGACAAGTGAGACCCATGTGTTACGTCCCTGGAATAGAGCTGCAACATTTGGAAACTGGGAAATCCTAGGAGGATGGAGGATGGACCAGGTTCCTCCCAGAGCATCAAGTTGAGTGTGTAGGTGGGGAAGATTGTGTATCTTCCTCTCCGTTACAACACTTGGGTCCCCCTTTCAAGCTGCCACGGCTCTTCTGAAGCCTCAGATCCTTCCTTAACAAGGAAGGTGAGGAGAATGCAGCCTAAGGAGCAAATCTAGATAAGTGAGATTTGTAGCAAACCCAGCTCCACTTTGCTCCTCTGTATATGTTCTCTGATGTAGAATGCCTTTGCCCTGGCCTAAACATCTCTGTCCACAGGTTCCAATCCCCAGGTCTGCTGCACATTTCTGAGTTTCAGAGCAAGACGAAAGCCTATGGTTATTGAGGGGACACTGTAGGTCAGGGAGAAAAGCTGAACCTCACTGAAACAGATGAGTCAAGCAATAAAAATTACCTAAGGAGGCTGAAGGTGCATGGACACATCCTTTGTTAGTTGGGAACGTACCTACATTCTCGAGGTTCAAGCTGCTTAAAATCACTGTGCTGCGGCCTTCAGGCAGAAGTCCAGGTGGTCTGCCATGCCCTGGGCCAGCAGACAGGTAAGGCTTTGAAAGTACAAGGGGAAACCTCAGTGATTTCTAGGGTGTTTGGCCTGAGGAAGGGCTTTGCCATCTTTCTGATACCTCAACTTCACATTGCATGGAGCTTTGGAGGCATGAGAATTCTGGTTTGGCTCAGAAGCCCCAGCATAGGGACAGAACAGTGTGGATAAAGGCTTCGGTAGAACAGCCCAGAAGCCTGGATTCCTGGAAGGGGTAGCCCTCCTTGGACTCTGATTGATTCTGTGAAATGAAATTACACCCACAGTGACATCCATTATCTCCTGTCACGTATGCATATCATTTGTCCTTGAGAAACAGACTACATAGAAACAGGGAATGGATTGGAGGCAGAGGAAAGGGGAGGAAAATAATGAGATGGCAAGCTTTGAGCTCTGTGGTGAAAAGGTTCACCGGCATGCCCTGTAGCTGCCCTCACGTAGCTTACTATCTAGTAATTGCACAATGACCTGAGACCGAACAGGGAGGAACTGAGGGCTCTGGGTCTTCAGAGAGGGAGGGATCACCCAGCAGAGGTCTGGCCAGGAATGTGCAGTGAAAGGGGTGCTGGACATGCCTTCATGCATTTATTCCCTCAGCCCTTTAACCAACCTTTCTTTCATGGGGTTTAGAAACCCCATGCTGGGCATTGGGGTCACAGAGATGACCCCAGTTCTACCCCTCAGGAAGTTCAGGGAATGCATGTAGAGAAACACATGCACATGGTAGTTACGTGTGCTGGGATAGATCTGATGGGCAAGGGGGTGGGCAGGCTGGACTAGCTGCTCCATGAGGCACTTTGGGGCACGTTAGAGAATGGCACATCTTGTGGACAGATGCCATCCACGGGTATGTGGCTTGGCAAGCAGAAGCTTCGCTGTGAAAATCAGGAAGAGTCCCAATCTTCTGGCTGAGTCTGTACCCAGCCATGGTGTTGACTTAGCCTGTGAACCGTGGGAGCACCCAGGCACTCTCGTGCAGTGTGCAACCTGCACAACTGCACACAGCATCCCGGTGGCAGTGGGCTAGAAGCACACAGCCCGTGTCTTGACTTCGACGTTGTGTAACCTTAAGCAGCCCACTTGAGCTCTCAGAGTCTCATTGTCTATATGTGCAGGATGGAAACCATAATATGTACCTACCTTGATTGTTGTGTGTGTGTTAGTGGGTGTGCTGGTGCTCTGGGCCCTGGAAGGCTCTACACAGATGTTACATATTAATATTTGGTAGAGATCTGCCTCTTGATTTATGGACCAGGAAAATAAATCTGTTAATAAATCTGTTAGTGGATAAACCTTACATTTACTACCTCTTCCTGCTTCTCTCTTTTCTTCTCTCTCTTTCCCTCCCCCCATCTCTCTCTGTCTCTCCCTGACACTCACACCTACCTTCTACCATCAGTCCTGCCGATTCACAGGCTTACTCTCTCCTTGCTGAGAGACCCTTATCTTTGTTTGCAGAGTTTCAATCAAGAGGCAGGCTTTCTATGGAGTCGTAGAACTGCATACAACTTAACAGTGTCCTTTAGGCCCTACCTTGTTTATTTGTTGCAGAAAGGATTTTTTTTAAGAGGACATAGAAAATAAAGTCAAGAGGTGTTCGTTCCCAATAGCTTGATTGAAAAGCATCATTGGGAAAAATGAACAGAGCCACACATTTGCATTAATTAAATTGACCATGAACCCAGCTTAATGTTTCATTTCACCTTTCTCCTGGCATGATGGTGCCTGAGTGTTTTGGAACTCAGATACATACACACTGGCAGGGATGGCTGAAAGATCAGCAACAATCAATGTTTGTAATCAAAGAAGATTAAACTCCATATTAATTAACGGGAATCTAATGATCGACACACTTGTGGGGCAGAGTGGCCCAAGCCTGCACTACATTCACAGAAATGGAGGTAATTAAACAGTGGACCTTTCTGGAAGGAAAAGCTTTCATTATTATTGAGTTAAATTCCATGCATAGCGCAATTCTTTTATCAATGGGGAATCAAACCAAGTGCTGTAGGAAATTGGGACCAGTGACATGCAGCTCCCGACCTGAGTCTCCAGGGTGTTTCTCCAGGTGTTCCCCAAAGGAACTTGGGGTAGTGTTAAGAGAAGGGGCTTACTCCTGAGTTCAAATCCCAGCCCCATCACTCAGAAGCTGTGTGATCCCAGGAAAGTTACTTAACCTCTCTGTTTCCTCATTTGTAAAATGGTGATAATAATAATTGTACCTATCTCAGAGGGATTGTGTGAGGATTTGATGAGTTTGAAGTGGTAAAGATAGATGGAAAGCAAAGGGGAGGAAATGCTGGATGGTTTCTCGAGCAAATGCTCCCTAATGGGCCCCATCTTTACAGACAGCAGCATGTTTAAGCCTCAAAGCCAACATATGAGGTGCATCTTCACAGATGAACATGCCAAGGAAATTGGAAAAGAGTAAATACCAGTACTGCTTAGATATCCTAGTGAGTGAGGATTGATGGTTCCCATTTACTGAGGGGACTAACCCCGCGGCCTCTATTCGGTGCTGTTCATTCATTGCCTCGCTCACTCACCTGCAGTACTCGGGACCTCCTGACACAGGTGAGGAGATGGAGACTCAGGGAGGTCAAGGGTGAGAGTTCATGCTGGAGCTGGACTTGCGCCCAGAGGCACCTGGCTCCACTCTTACTGGGGGTGTCCGCAGGAGGGAGGAGTCTGAATGGAAGAAGGCAGTCACCCAGTTTCTATGTCAGCCACCCTTGTGACAAAATGAGACAGAGTCCTTGCTTGGGGTGCACCTGCGGTCTGGGTGTGACGACAGAATTCAAAATCAGGGAATGGAAGAACGTGTGTGACCCACAGTCAGTTCCTTGTCAACCCCAGGGTCCCCGCCAGAGCGATCCATGCATTGGACCATAAAGAACGGGATCCTCTAATGCGAGGTCAGGTTATGTGGGTGCAGGAGGGGCAAGGATGCTAGGGTGTAGGGATCCACGTTGTCCACCTTGTGGGTCTGTGGATCTATGACTGGAAATCCTGGTCCAGGAGGTGGCAAGTGCCACAGGGACACAGCATTTCCAGATGATTTTATTATGGCCTACAGAACGGTTGAGCTCTGCTTTACTTGAAAAGCATATGCGTTATCCCCTGGCTGTGGCTGATAGCAGAATTCTGGAGCCTGTGGTCCAGAGAGGTCCCAAGGGAGGGCATGCAGCACCTTCCCCAACATCACTCCTCTCTGACAGACCCAGTAAGACGTCTGCCTTTGACCTCTCCCCCTGCCTTTGACCTCAATTTAGCACCCTTGCAACCAAGTCATAATTTAAGAGAAATTACTCCCTGACATCCTCATGCCAGATAATTCTTCACCAGCGTCTCTGGGTGATTTCCTTCCCGGGATGCTCTCATAATCACTTTGTACTGGTTCACCAAACAACTGATGCCTCGGTGCATCATTGCCTCCCAGTCGTATGGATTTACAGCGCCGTTGCATTCTGTAATCGTTTATCCCCTAATCTCTCGGAGGTCACCTCTGCTCACCCAGACACCCAAGAGGGCAGGAGCCCAAATGCCAGCTAAGTCCAGGCAGGAAGGAGCAAATGGCAGGTTATTCAGGGTGCTTCCGTCTGCCCACCTCCCCTCCGGGCTGATTGTTGACGTCATCAAAAGATCTGCCCATTTAATAGTACACGAAGCTGCTCACTAGGCCTGACTAATTTCCAAAGAAGGAAAGCGTGTGCAATTCAAGTGAAGTGCGCTGGTGTAATGCAGACACACAAGTGTGTGTGGGTTCCCAGCTGAGGCAAAACGTGATTACTCAAACCACAAGTGGTTCAACTAAGTGAACACTTAGCTTCTAGAATAAAAGTACAAACGGAAACCAACTAACTGCATTCTCCAACCTCCTTTTCCCGCTCATCACGATAATAGCACGGTGTTTATTTTTAATTTTTATTGGACTATAATTGCTTTACAACGGTGTGTTAGTTTCTGCTTCATAACAAAGTGAATCAGTTATACATATACATGTGTTCCCGTTTAAAGCAGCTACCCTGGTTTTCTTTTGCTCATACCTCAATCCATAAACGCCTGCGGAGCGATGTGGGAAAAGAAGACTTAAGAGCTTTTTTGAACAAGTTAAATCTAGAGCCACATCCCAACTCCTCTGAGTCCAGCTGAGAGATCTCGGGAAAGTTATTTAATGTCGCTGGCTAAAGTTTCTTCCCCTCTGATATGAGACGCAGAGTGACAGTTTAATCAATATGCATAGGACATGTATAAGGTCAGCAGTTAAGACCTCACAGGATGTGTGACAAGAAATAAGATCCTGTATGGGAAAGGGTGTGCACGGTGACCAGAACATGATAGCCAATCAGTACGATTATTATAATTGGGTTGACTATTTAAAATGTAATATTCAGTATTTTGCATTTCATTGTGTTGACTACCAGATGGGAAAGTCATAGAATGTTTAAGGAAGATTGTGGCTGGCGACGTTCCTTTCAGTCTTGGTTCATTTGACAACCTTGAGGGAAAAGCTGTTACACACATGGACTTAGCTCTTTGGGGGTTTGAACCCCACCCCTACGTCCCCCTTGCCTCTCTCATTCCCCTGTCATGTGTGACATATTCAGATGAAGACAAAACACCTGAGGTGAAGGAATGCATGAGCCCACATTTTGAGGGCAAACTTCCTAAACAATGGCTGTGTCTTTGAAATCAGATTCCCCGTCTTTGAATTCCTGCTGGTTGGAAAATAGACTCACTTCCCTCTTTTCCTTAAAAATATTGGTCACCCGTGATGCTGCAAGATATTGTACCCGCGTTCATTCAACTAACCTTCACAGCAGGGTTATGGCTGAGGAAACCGAAGCCTCATAGGTATATGTGGCTTCAGGATGATTCCCAAATTCATATTTTTCCCATATCACATAGAAAATGGTTAACATTTTTATAAATTTATAAAAATTGTACAGCTAGCAGTATCAAGGTGCAGAGGGAAAAAGTCTGTGCGCGCTGTTGTGAGAATTTACAAGAGCTGTCGTGTCAGAGCCCCGCGCCTGCTATAAAGTCGGCTCCTAACAGATGCTCAGTCTTGGTGTCCCTGCACCTCCAGCCAGGCCCTCCTCGGAAAGCCCCTGGAAGCAATCCCTCGGCATAACGCACCTGCTCTACTGATTCCTGGCGATGGGGTCGGAGCGATGGCTCTGACCAAACCTTGAAACGCTGACTATTTAATTGTAGGAAGGTGGTTTTTTTTTTTTATTTATTTTATAGAAGTATAGTTGATTTACAGTGTTGTGTTAATTTCTACTGTACAGCAAAGTGATTCAGTCATACATACATACATTTTTTTTCATATTATTTTCCATTAGGAAGGTGTTTTGTAGATATGATCTAGTCAGCTCACTGTCTCGCTGTCAGCACCTGTGACTTTTGGGGGTGTCTGGATTAATTCCAAAAGGCGGCAGGGCTGGAGCAGCTCACAAAGCCTCGAAGGATGTCTAACGGTTGAACTCACAGTGCCATGGACGTGCGGCCGGCAGCGCGCTCAGGTGACAGGCGTTGGGCGAAGGTTGCACTGCAGCCCTGCCCAGCTCCAGTGTCAGAGGCAGCAGGAGAGGTCTGTACCCTTCACCTCGGGGACCTCTGTCCATCCGGCACTTGCTGGTTGACGTTGAGCTGAACACATGGGGCTCAGGGGCCTTTGGGCCCCTCCCACAGGGGAACAAACCATACGTGCACCAAGGAAAGGTCATGCAGGTTAATATAAGGCTCTTTTCCTAGATGAGGAATGTCAGGGAGACGGTGGCTTTGGCCCTGCTTCTCCTGAGCAACGAAAACCCTGACTGAGGACAACTTAGACACAGACCCTGCTGGGACAGCTGGGGGCTGGGGTAGCTCCCCAGAGCCTGCCTGACGGTACCCCAGCTCTGTCCATTCAGTCAATCTCGAGAGTAACCATTCATGTAAATTGGCCCCATTAGGGCTTACTCGGTACAACTGCCAAGCACGGGCCACATCTTCCCACAGTAAGAGGACAGAAAGGCAGACAGTCGTGTTCCCATGTTCTGAAACGCGTGGATGGCCGGGATGTTGGGAAAGTTGAGACAGGGCAGATCTGTCAGGCATGTCTGCACCACGTCCTGGGATGGGATGCAGCGTGGACAGTTCCCAGGGCTACCGGAAGTAGCATATTCAGAGCGGGGAGTGTGCTTGTCCTTAAGGAGGCAGGTCAGAGTTCTGGGCCTGTGAGACAGTGGTCTCCTCAGATCTGAGGAGCGAGGCAAAGCTGTTGGGGGTCAGAGGGCAAAGGACAGGCATGGATCGCAAAACAGAGGGTAAGATGAGCAAGGGCAGATGGGTCCAAATTTAGGCTGAGAACTGGGGAAGTTTCAGATACTTGCCTTTATGAGGCAGCAACTTGTGTAGAGTGTGGAGGCTTGTGTGCCCACGTGGCCAGAGGAGGCAGCAGGGGCCTTCCTTGGCTTTGGCTCTTGGTAGCCAGCAGCTGAGTGTCTTTGGAGGACTGCCTGTGGCCTCCTGGATAGAGCTTTTCCCGTCAATAGAGAGATGGAGGTACCTGGGGATCCATGCATCTCCCCCAAGGGCACCCTGAACCAGTGATTGTCTAGCGAAGTATGAAAGTCCAGGCCCCTTGCCTCAGGTCAGGACAGTTCTGAGCGGTATCTTACCCTCCAGAGACCCTCGCAGAATCCAAGTGAAGCCACGCCTCCGTGGGACTCCGCCTGAAATCACCTCCTCCTCCTCCCTTTCCTGCCGGCCAACCCCACTTCCTTATAGGTCTCCCCTGGGAGGATGTCTTAGTGAATCCCTTAAACAAGAACCTGCGTCTCAGGGTCTGCTTCTCAGGAGCCCTCTTAGGAGGTGTCTGACTCATGTCCATGATGGCTCATCACCTCCCAGCAGGTTCTGAGCTCTTCCTGTGCGCCCCACACGGTTCATAGCTCTGTGTTCACATTCTACCCCCTTGGCACTCACCTCCAGCAGGGGGCGCAGTGGAGCAGCACGCGAGCCGCAGCGAGTGAACGCAAAGTGGTGCAGGTAATTGTGGAAAGATGGAGATCAGGGTGGCTGTGATCATTCAAGGGGAGCTTCCTGGATGATATGGGCTGACAATCTTGAAGGGTAGGAGTTAGAAAGGCCACAGGAGGATGTGAGCAGGGGAACACATGAGCAAAGATGCTGAGGCAGCGGCCAGCACTGGGGGACCAGAGACCAGAGACAAGGGAGGCTCGGCTGCCTGGGCCCTAACGTGGGTTGGGGAGAGAGCCTGGATACAAACCAGAGGCCGGTCTTTCCTATTCCACCCGGAGGGCAAAGAGTGCCCCTCTCTCTTCCTCGGCCAGGTGAGCTCCATGGGCACGGGAATAGTGGGGAATGTCCAAGCTGGTCCTAGTGTCTGGAGAATGAGCCAGCTGGCAGCACCGTGACCATTCACAGGTCACTGAGGATGCAGTGGGGTGTGGGTCCCCTTGGCATGCCCGATATGAAGGCTCTGGGACTCCCCTTAACTTCCAGCAGGCAGCCTTTCCTTTGTGGTCCTGGTCACCTCACCAGCCCACACTCAGCCCAGGTATGAACAAGTGTCTGGAGTGGAGCAAAGAGCGAGAGTGGGGAGAGAACCACTTTGAAGCTGAGTGCTAAGTCAGTCTGGGCTTCCCCTGAGACAAGGATGGAGGTGGTTTACTGGGGGGTGACCCCAGGAAGCTCAAGTACAGGAGTGAGGGACATGGGATGGAAGGGAGCAAAGCCAGTGAATGGAGCATAAACGCACAGACTTCTGCTGCAGGCAGCCGGGTTCTACCCCCCTGGGGACCCTCGGACATATAATTAGGATGATGAACCATCCCAGTCTGCCAGACTGACCCAGGGTTAGCACTGAAAGTCCTGCATCCTGGAATCCCCTCAGCCCCTTGAAGACCACAATGGCCACTGATATCGTGAGAATATGCACCTAAGGGTGGAGAGGTTGTGTTTGTCAACACAAGTCCCTCACTGGTTGAGAGTTGCCCCTGGGGATCAGCTCTCCTGGACTGCCCCTCATAAGCAGCTGAGCAATCTGTATGACCCTGGGAAAGTCCTTGGGCAGAGAAGCTGGAAGATGCTGGCTCTTGAGGTAAGAAGCCATCAGCATACAGCGAACAGTCGTGGAGCTGCAGGTGAACTCAGATGTGGGCCAGGAGGATGTGGGTGGAACCGTCAGTAAGGTCAGCTACCAGTACCTGTGATCTCAGGTATGGAGCTCCGCAAGGTAGGGGCGGTGAGGTCAGTTGCAGGTCTGAGGCCCTAAGTTGCTTCCCCCAAGGTCACAGGCTTTGTTCCAGTGGCAAGGGGTGTCCAGCCTCAGAGCCCACACGCCTTGCTTTCACCTGCAGTCTCCAGTCATCTGTTTATCCGCCATCCATCTCCAGCTGCATCCAGCCCGAGACACATCCCTTCTGAATAGTTCTGCAGACAGCTGCTGCAAAGAGAGGCTATTGAAAGCCATCCTAGAAGTGAGTTAGTAATAGCTCACCTTGAAAAATAACAAGGTTAAGGCTGAAGAATGTTCTATTCAATTCCGTTGTAATTAAGAGAACTTTTCTGCGTTGCATGCTGCATAATTGAATTATACCACCGATTAACTTTTTTAAATAATTATTTGTAGATTTGTTTCCCTTACTAGTGCATTTTTTAAAAAAATAGTATACTTTGCCACTTAATAAAGCAGATAGATGCCAGGGGAGAGATGGTGGAGGAGATGTTGTGTTCAGTGGTTCCATCATTACCATGGATTGCCCAGCCTTATTACTCACCTCAGAGACATGGCAACTAATAGTAATGGAAATGAAGGAATATTCGTGTTCCATGAGGCTTTATTGAAAGAGGAAATGAACAATACATGGAGACAAGGAGTAATTCTTTGTTAGTTGTGACAACGGTGCTTTCAGAGGAAGGATTAACCTGCATCTTTTAGGAGCAGCTGAGGCTGTCCCTCCTGGTGCTGGGAGATGTCAGGTCTGAGGCCCGCCCCATTGGAAACCCCCTCTCGCCGCCACCTGTCTGTGGAGGCTGAAACAAGGTGGCGGGCCTGATCTGGGTGGTCTGAGATGGCCCTTCCCTGAGCTCCTGCCTCTACTTGGTATTCAAGACTGGCGGCTCTAAATTGAATCATATAAGTCATCCTCTAGACCCCTGGAGGGTCTTGGCCTGAATAATGAGATGAGATAAGTGGTGGCGGACCCAGGCACTCACGGGTGTTACCCTGAGGTCTGGCCCTGCTCTCCCTGCCCTCCCTGCCGGTACTCCTTGCCTTCATGCCACACTCCAGCCCGCCGCCACTCTCCGGGGCTTCTCTCAGCCGCCCCTCACCCAGGAAGCCTGCCTCTCCTGCTTACAGGCCAGTGGCTGCTTACCCTCCAGGACTGGCCTGCAGCTGTCTCCTCTCCCAGAAGCACACGGCTGTCTCGCGGCCAGTCCCTGAACTCTGCGAGGATCCGCCCTGTCCCTCTTCACTGCTGCCCGGGCCCCAGCAGAGCATAGCACAGAGCAGTGCCAGGGAGCTTACCTGTGCATATTTACAATGACCTCTTTGCCAATGCCCCCAAAGGCGGGTTGTTTTTCTTTCCAATTGCGTCATAATTTATATAAAGTTCACTAATCTTGCAGGCACAGAAGAATTATGTTTTCCATATCTACAGGAGCTACTGTACAGACAAAGGTATGGAACATTTCCAGCAGCCCGGAAAGCCCCCCTCTTGCCTTCCACCCTCAGGGTATAACCACTCTTTGTGATTTTTATCACCATTGATCAGCCTTGCCTGTCGCAGTCTTTACACAGATAGAATCGCACAGCAGGGACACTTGTGTCTGCCTTCTTTCCCTCAGCCTTACGTCTGTGAAGCTCATCTTGATGGTATTTTATGTGCCCGTCCCCTGCAGGGCTTCCCTGTTCGATGCCCACTAGGGGACCCCTGACTGCAGAGGACAGAGAAAAGCCCAGGGCTGCAGGCAGAGCTCCCACTGGCTGCTGCGGGCTCAACACCAGAGCTCAGGGCACGGGGAGGGTGGCCAGGTCACTGCTGGGTGAGCAGCCTGTGGGCTGAAGCTGCCACAGGCCCTGGTTCTTTGAGAAGAGGCAGCGCAAGGCATCCTCAGAGCAGATGGGCAGAGAGATAAACAGAGGAGGATGGAACCTTACCATTTCAATATCCATGTTCTCTCCCCGTCCCCTGCCCATAAGTGGGACACAGACTGTCACATCAAGTCCTGGACTTTTTTGTGCAGAATCGTGGTACGTTTGTAAGCGGGAAAATTGAGGGGCTGGATTTATTTGCATTGAAAAAGGCATAAAGTGACTGGTGGAAAGAGTAGGAGATATCCGGAACGTAGAGGGACAAGGGATGGCCAGAGGCAGGGGGCCGGTGAAAGGAGAATTTTTCAGTTAGGAGGCTGAGGAAAGTAACTGGGAAGCAGCTGCCATGCCTGTGAGGAACTGAGAAAGAGACAGAGAATGTTCAGAATGTTTTGTTGTGCGTCGTGGAGGAAGTCTCCTTGGATGGCTTCTGAGACAGCTCAGGAAAGACTTGCATTTCTGTTCAGTTGTAGAACTGGGGCGTCTCCCAGTGCGCCATGATGCAGTGTGGGCTGGGGGGTGGGGGGCAGGCAGCTTTACGTAGAGGTGACACACCTGAGGGTCATAGGTGAGGTGCACTGGGGGCCGGGAGAGCCAGGGCTGCGTCTGGGGGAGTTTGAGAATCGGTGCTAGTGACCTCACATGTCTGGGGACAGCCCCAGTCTTGGTAAAACAAGGGCTTTGGTACACTGAACTTGATCTGCGATGGTAAATAACTTCTATTCATTCAAAAGCTGGTTAGGCTTAATTGGTAGAGTCTTCCAGGGGAGTGTAGGGAGAAGGGTTTTGAGGTAGAATCTGAGCTCAGTAAGAAAGGGTGACATGACTGATGTAATTGACTAGCAGTATCTGTCCTGGATGCCATGGAGAGCACACTGGCCATGGTTTAGAGTTTCCCTAAGGCCTCTTTTAAAACTCAAGGTCAAAGTGTGAGTGTGAGTCCATGTGTGTGGTGGATATAGCCTCACAAGGGGTTGGGAGGCGGTGTCATTAAATATTTAAAATCTCATTCAAAGAGCATTTCATATAGAGTAGGAACTTTGTAGATGCTTTTGAGTGAATTCATATATAAATGCATATGGGTGCCTCGAATACTGGAACATAATAGGAACAAATTCTTTTCATTTTAACAAATATTGATTTGGTGCCTAAAAGGTGGCAGGTACAGTGAAAGATACCAGGAAGGAGAGTTGTTCCTGCCCTCAGTGAGCTCCTGGACTTTGAGGAACTTTCAGAAATGAAAAAATAAAACAAACAAACACAAAACATTAAGCTCACCTTGAGTATCTCAGTATCTCACCTGAGTATCTCAGTAGCTACTCACTATGGGCAGAGCTGGTCTGGGGTTCTGTGATCACCGCTCTTTTGCCCATATCTCTTAATCCAGAAACATGGGGCAGGACACTTCCAGTTACCTAATTAATTTACTCTGAGAAATTTTCCCAGGCCCCCATTCACAGTCCACTCGTTGAGATTTTATGGGGAAAAGGTCTTTGATTTTAAAAGTTTGGCAGTCTGATTCCTCAACCCACAACTGATTAGGAGCACAAGTTTTGAGGTTGGGGGTGAGTAGTGGAGGATTCTAGAGGGAGCCCTCTGATCAAGATTGGAAAAGAGGGGCTTCCCTTGTGGCAGTGGTTAAGAATCCGCCTGCCAACGCAGGGGACACGGGTTCGAGCCCTGGTCCGGGAAGATCCCACATGCGGCGAGCAACTAAGCCCATGTACCACAACTACTGAGCCTGCTCTCTGTAGAGCCGACGAGACACAACTACTGAAGCCCACACGCCGGGAGCCTGTGCTCCACAACAAGAGAAACCACCACAATGAGAAGCCCGCGCACCGCGACAAAGAGTAGCCCCCACTGGCCACAGCTAGAGAAAGCCTGTGCACAGCAACGAAGACCCAGCGCAGCTAAAAATAAATAAATTCATTTTTAAAAAATTGGAAAAGAAACTGTCAAAGAGACAGCCAATGACAAGCTTGGGAACCACAATCAGGAAAGAGGACATGAAACCAATGAAAGCCCAGCCTTAAGGGAACTACCCACCCTTCTCAAGCACCAGCCCTCCAGACACACACTGCTGCATCAGATTAGCTAACTGGTCCAGAGAGGACAGGAGTGTGGGGACAGGAATGCTTGTTTGCTAGAGGAGGCAGGCGACTGGTCGTGCCAACCACAGAGAAATAAAGCTCAACAGCGGAATTATTCAGGCAGTAAGCATACCAGCCAGAAACTGTATATCCTTGTTGGCAAAGGATGGTGGGGATGTACTGCTGAGCTAGGTCCTTTACACACATCCCCCTAAGCATCACAGAGAGAGCCTTACCGTCAAGTGCGCAGGCGCAAACAGGTGGCACCACGGCTGCCGTGGGCCTGCAGGGGCTGGGTGGGCTGGAGAGTGTGCGGTGCCCACAGAACTGCAGGCTTCTGTGGCATGGGAAAGAGGACTGGGTGAGGAAGAACTTCTGATTCTCCAAGAAGCTGGAAATGGGACTTCTTATGAAATCTCCCAAGTTTAAAACATTAGCACCTAATTCAATTTTTAAAGCAACCCCACAAATTCCTTCTTCTCCCCTATTTCCTTCCCCATGTGTGATCTCCATCTGCTTGGAGGGTTATCATTATCCTGTGTACACCAAGGAAACCAACTTATAGAGTGGCGGGGTGATTTGCTGAAGTTCCCAGAGCTGGCGGACAGAGGAACTGAATTCTGCAACTAGGTCTGAATTAAAAGGGATTCACGCTTCTCTCACTGTGCTGTTGTACAGTGTGTGTATTGCTTTAAAGTTTCAGGCATCTCGACTTTGATCATTTGCAACCCATCCTCACCGAGCTGAGGATGGGTTCCACTGCGAAAGAGTCTCTGGGCTGCTGTTTCCAGAGGAAAAGTGATGATCACGCCTCAGAATGACTTTCTCCCCTAAAATGGAGCTGCTGCCTTCCCCAGAGATGACATACACGGATGCTCAACTGAGGATGAGATACAGTCCCTAAGTCATGGTGTCAGACCTCCGATTTTCCTATTGCAAGGGGAGGCTTATCCCCTTGTTCTTTAGATAAATAGATGATAGCTAGATAGATGGACAGAGAGACAGATGGATAGAGGGAGAGAGAGAGAGATGGGGAGATGGAGAGAGAGATGGATAGATAGATGATAGATTGATAGATAGATAGATAGATTTCATAATACAGAAGTTTCTAAAGACTAATATAGCTAAACCCTGTTTTCCTACCACCTGGCTTAAATAAAATATCACCAATTCAGGTGAAGCTCTTCCAGATTTCATCAGCGGGACGTTGGCGTTTATCATTTCCATGCATCCTCCTATTTTTCTGAGAGCCAAAGTCTATGTACTTTTTTTTTTTTCTTTCAGTACGCGGGCCTCTCACTGTCGTGGCCTCTCCCGATGCGGAGCACAGGCTCCGGACGCGCAGGCTCAGCGGCCATGGCTCACGGGCCGAGCCGCTCCGCGGCATGTGGGATCTTCCGGGACCGGGGCATGAACCCGCGTCCCCTGCATCGGCAGGCGGACTCCCAACCACTGCACCGCCAGGGAAGCCCCGTCTACGTACTTTTTAGGTTACACGCATGCATACCCAGATACTGATACGCACGTACAATCACACATGTGCTCCATATATATACACACATGTGCATGCACCCACACCCACATACAGAGTGTCCGCTTTTCCCTGCAGGTGATTCATGCTTCACTTTCTTCCCCAGATCTTATCTGGTCTCTTCAGTGAGCCTTTGGGGTTAGTGGGCTGATTGCGTTACCCTCACTTTTCGGAGGAGGAATAAGGACTTCAAGAGGGGGTAGGAGATGGACACGCGTCTCCCAGATGGCAGAGCCTGACTTGCACCTGGGCTTCCTCTGCCTTGTTCTAGGGCACCCTCCCCTCCCAGCCACGGCAGAGTCTCTGCTTTGCTGTGGGTCACTCAGTCACAGGCAAAGGTGGATGAGTCCAAACAGAAAACTCATTCCTCCACAGACTGAAAATAGCAAGCCTCAGTTGAAATTTGTCTTTCCGATTAATGTAATACAGTCTTTTTAACTTCTCTCGTTAATTGATAACGTTCTCTGCCCAATCAGCTTCTTTGATTGCTCCCTTCTTTAAAGCTTAGGGCCAGGAGCTGGATGGGCTGCATTTAAGTTATGACTTATATAGGAACTTGATATTGGCATTTTCTGCATGAAAAGGAGATACAGGTTAATTAAAAATTGGAAGCTGGTAAATTTCACCTTGGGCAGCTCATGTGTGCTTTTGGCAGGAGTTGATGCAATTATCAATCAAACAAAATTGTCATCCAAAAGAACATATCTTTTTTTTCTTTTAAAAAGAACGCAACCAGATATTTATTATTAAAATCAAGCCTTTACCAAAGATGCAGTAATGACATATGAAAACTGAGTAGGTTTTTGTCAAAATGAAGAATTACATATATTTTAAATTAAATGCTATTAGATTTTATTTTTAAGTGAAAGAATAGATTGGGCTTCGAAGTTATGGTCAGGCTAAAAAGCACCATTCTAGGCCCACCATAATTACTCAGTAAATGCTTGTCAAATCGAACTGAATTGAAAAGACGTCAAGACGCCATTACACTTAACCAGTCTTGAGGGTAACAGCAAGTGTAGGGCTGTGCCACATATCTAATATTGATGGAGTCCTAAAGAAGACATGAGTGATTTTTTTTCTAAGAAAATCACATTATTCTCACACTGCAGGGGATTGGGGGCATCGAGTTCTCAGATCAGGAGTGCGTGTTCCCACTGTGGGTTTCCTACCTCACGAGCTGCCCCACCTGGATGCGCCTGCCTCAGGTGCCCACTTTCTGTGGAAAGAAAGACTTTAGCAGCACACATCCTCTCAAAGTCAATGCAAACCTCTGTCTGAAACGGTTCATGCCGGAGGCTTTGCTCTCTGGTTAGCTTCAGGTCACATTTCTCAGTGTAAGGACCCCCTCTGTCAACAGCCTGTGTTTGCTGGGCTGGTGGCAGATCCTCCACCGGTTCACCTGACTCAGCCTGACGCTGGGGACAGGGGGATGGACAGAGCGGGGGACCAGCGGAGGTCTGGGGTCAGGGTGGGCTTCATCCGCGCAGCTGCCGGTCCTGGCCTGCTGCCCCCGCCTCCCACCCTGCCCGGAGAAAGCTGAGCGGGACAAAGGCTGGCTGATTCCAGGTGACAAGACAGGGGGCTGAGCAGAGTGCGAGAGGGAAGGGAAGAACAGCCGATACAAAGGAACGCCCTCCACGTGGTCACCACTGTGGGCAAACTGAGGCCCAGGGATACTTCCTGTGATGCCTGATGCTAAGAAGGTTCTCCTGTTGTCCACTATTGCATCCACTAGCCACGTGTGACCGGTGGGCATCTGAAATGTGGCCCGTGAGATTGAGGAACTTTTTTTTACATTTATTTCCTTTTGATTAATTTTTATTATTGATTATGTACAGACTGTGCTTTCAAGTTGCTGGCCCAAGGGATGGAAGAGGGTGTCATTTATCCAGTGGCTCTATCTCCTGTCACCTCAGGGGGTGTTATACCTCACAGGACCCATCCATCAGCCAGCGTGGGTGCAGGAGTTTCCTGCAGGTACCCTCCCCGCACACCAACCACTGCTGCATCAGAGCGGCACAGGTGCAAAGGAGGGGCTCTGGCGGTTGTAGCGGAGGCAGGAGCTGACGTATACTCCTGCGTGAGGCTATTTACAATGGATGCGCCTACAGCAGTAGTTCTCAAATCGGAGCGAGCATCGGGAGGTCCAGGAAGGCTTGTTGAAACAGATCGGTGATGGCCAGCCTGAGGGCTTTTGATGCTCATGCCGGTGGCCAGGTGACCACATTTCCAGATTCCCTGGGCTCAAGTTAAAGGTGAGCCAGAGGATGTGTGTTGGAGCGGAGGTGACCAACCATACCGGTTCGCCCAGCACTGAGAGCATGACACTTTCAGTGTTCAAACCAGAACAGTCCCAGGAAAACTGGGACAGGTTGATCACCCTCTCTGGAGGCATCTTTTGGCCACCTGGGCTTCAGTGACTTGGCCAAGTGGGAAGTTTAGGCCCAGCCCTGCTCGCCACTCAGGGTGCCTGTGAGAATCAGGGTGGTGCGTGAAGCCTGGGAAATTTTATTGTTGGGCTTTAAGATGAGCTGCTTCTCCAACAGTAGAGGGTGCAGGTGGCCTCTGGAGCAAGAGGTTTGATCTCATCCCCATCCTCTGAGCAGCATCTGGAAGGGCAGCTCCGGTAAAGAAACAAGCCTCCCTGTGCAGGTCCCACAAGGAGGCAATCCTGATGGCCTATGGAATGAACCTTAGTGGGGAGCTCTTCATGGAGCCTTTGATTCCCACCTGGTGGTGGGTTCCTTTCCGTGTTAGGTGTGATGCTTTCAAGGAGAGACTCTTTGGACCATTTCTCCTTCACAATCAATTAAATATGAATATCATCTCTGTTCAGCCCTGTATAGATACGGTTGGCAGGGGCAAAGAGGAGAGGCACAAAACTTGCTCCCTGCTCTAGGATGTCCCTGACAAATTGGGGAGGAAAGAATGGTTTGATGATGCCCGTTCCCAGTTCCCCATCGCAGACAAACAGATGTATGCATGACCTCTCCCTCTTACCCTACATTCTGTCTACCCTTGGGCCTAACAATGCATTTGTCTGCCTCCCTGTCCGGCCTTAGACTGTGAGCGCCTTGAGGTCAGGGACCGTCTTGCTGGTCTCCCTATTCCTGGGCTCAGCTCAGAGCCGGGCAGGGAGCTTCCAATTGGAGGCTGTTTGCTGGAGGAGGGAGGAAACTGCTCCTCTGTACGTGCTGAGCTCAGCCAGGAAGAGGGGCTGAATGGTAGCCAGGGAAGCAGCAGGGTCCTGGAGGAGGTAAGGCAGGCCCTGGACCATCAGGATAGCTGGCTTTTTAGAGGAGAGGGGATAAGAGACCGTTCTTGGCTGTGGAACAGCATAGCCAGGGCACAGACACTGGAGAGACCCTGGAAAGTGTGGGTGACAGGGAGGGGCCCAGCCTGGCTGGAGTGAGGGATCAGACTGGTCAGCGGAGGGGAAAGAGATTGGCTCAATCCAAGGAGCAGATAATGAAGGGCCTTAACAGCCCAGCTGAGGAGTATGTATCATGTATCAAAGGAGAATATAATAGTAAGCAAAGGTTTCTGAGAATTAGAGGCAATAACATCTTTCTGGCTTCTTGCATTTTCCAGGATGATGTGTGATTTGTTAAGGTGGCCTTAGCAACTAAAAGAGTGCAGTTAGTGAAATATTACTCAGCAATACAGTGGTGAATTATTGATAGATCCAACAACACGGATGAATCTCAAAATCATTGATAGTTACTGAGTCAAAGAAGCTAGGCCAAAAAAAAAAAAAGGACATTCTTTATGATTCCATTTATATAAAATTCTAGAAAATGAAAGCTAATCTCTGAAGACAGAAAGCTAATCTCTGAAGACAGAAATCCCTGGGATGGCAGCAGAGAGATGGGTGAATGGTAAAGGGACATGAAGAAATGCGGAGAGCTGATGAAAAGGCCTGTTATCTTCATTACAGCGATGGTTTCACAGTATAGACACATACCAAAACGGATCAAAATGTACACTTTAAATGTGTGCAGTTATATCTCACTGAAGTTGTTTTTAAAAAAGGTTATCCATAACAACAGTGGAAGTTGAGAAAACATAGTATATTTTCTTAAGCAAAAGGGAATACTTTATATATGTCAGTTCTCTCAAGCAGCCCAGTGATGTAGGTGTTAGATTCCCATTTCACAAATCCTGAACTGAGGCCCAGAGATATTCAGTGACTTGCTCAGGGTCGCACAACTTATGAGTAATGGGCGGAGCCAGAATTCCAGCACAGGTCTGTCTGATCTCCAGATCACCGTGTCATGTACTTTATCTGTGTCTCTCAAACTGCATTCTCCCTCTGAGAGCATCCCCAGAGCTCAGGAGGAGAGGGGTGAACTGATGAGCAAAAAGCACTTCCAAAACCTCCGAGGACTCGGCGTCTCATCTTTCAGCATGGCTTTGGATGGGGGAGGAGCTTACGTTACGATTATCAAGGTGATTTTAGCTCAAATTTTGAACTCAACCACTGATTGCTAATCACTTCCTCTTCTCAGTAGACAAGGCATAACCTTCGTGTGAAAAGCAATCAGTAGAACAGGAAACAGGAGGGTCAGAGATGAGTGTGGGCGACTTAAGTTTCAGATATATCCCTGCTGTAATCTTTGAATGTTTGATTATGAATACATATCACATGGAAATAGAAAATTTGAGGAAAGTGTGAAAGGAGAGTGGAAAGAAAGGCGAAGGAAGGAGGGAGATAGAAAGGAAGGAAGAGATGGAGGGAAAGGTCTCTACTTCGGGACATATGTCAAGATCAGCGCATGGCCAACTCATTCTCCTGGCCCTTCCGCTCTCACCCAAGACCCTTGTCAGTAAGAAATGATGATCTCTCCAACTCCCTAGGATCCTGTCAGAGACCCAGGTCTTTGGAAGAAGATTCTATTGCCATCACTGAACACCATTTCCTGGATGTTTTGGGAAGAGTCTTCAGTGCTGGCTGAGAAAAAGCACAGTTGATTGGGATACTTTGATTCCCTGAGATTTTTTTATGGCTTTCAGCCTCCCCAGTCCAGGACATAATTTCTGAGGTTTGTAATATTGGATTGAGGAAATGCTGATCGATTTGTTTTGGTTTTGCTTCTCACTATGCTCCAGTTAGCAGCTCCTGCTTCCACCAACACTACTGACTAATTATCACTTGCGGTGCCCTCATCGATGCCGCAGAAGGTCCCATTAGCACCTTCCAAGGGATTTATATGAAAATGACTGTGAACTGGGCTTGGACACTAATGAATTAATCTACTGATATTCGTGGGGAGGATCCAGTTGCTTCTGAGCAGGCCCGGCATTCTCCACAGCCCCCTGAATGAACTGGATTCTTTCTAGGCATCCTTCATACCCACCTACCTCGACCCCGGCAGCCTCCCCAGACACCTCTCCTCCCCTGCCCTGTTTTACCTCACCTGGGTCAATGCTGCTGCTATTGCAATACTATCCTGAGCAGACTGTGCTAAAGCTCTCTGGGATCTCCACTGGTTGCTCCCTAAGGAGAGGAACCATAGTTATTCCCTTTGTATCCACAGGACCCAACACAAAGTAGCCCCAAGAAAGCCAGTATAAGTGTTTACTGTGTGCCAGGCATGGTTCCAAGGACTTTACTTGGATTCAATCCCTTAATCTTCAGAACTCTATGAGATGAGTTGTGGTATCATGCCTGTTACATAGATGGGGAAACTGAGGCACAGAGCAATTCGGTTACTTGTCCAGGGTCATACAGCTAGGAAGCAGAGGTGCTGGGATTCAAACCCAGAGAGACTGGTTCAGAATCCAATTTCAAAGTTTGTTGGCATACACTGAGTTGTATATTTAGAAGTTGAGGTCTTTTTTCAGGTACCTAGTTAATATCTGTTTGCAATGGGCCAAAAACTTAAGCTGGAGGAACAGCACCTATGGGGACCATAGCCTAATTCCATAGCACAATTCCAGCTTTGGCACCGGGCCAACCAGGCCTCTGTCCTCTTTCAAACCCTTCTCCTCACTGCCTTCAGAGTCAAGGCCAAACACTTGAGTAAACCTTTACTCCCTTCCTTCTTCAACAATGACCGGCACATCATAGATGACTTAACATTTGTTGAATGAATAAATGAATGAATGAAGAAATGAGCACATGCTTGCACCAAAAGATACACCTGTATGAGGACAGAATTTAGCAATTTTTGCCTTTCTAAAATCACATCCCTGCTAACTTGCTCATGAACTAAAAGTATAACCCTGTCAATAGTCTCATATATGAGTTTCTTATACATCAGACAAGATTTAAGGACCCAAAACACAGGATTTTATCAGAATTTCATATATGCTAGATGATGACAAATTTTCATACTGCATCAGGTGAAATTGTGTTTTCGGGTTAGAAACAGGGCTTGAGGAGGCATGTAAAACAGTCTCTGAAGCCTCTTTGACCAGACTACTAGATGCTGAACAGACATTTTTAAGGCTTTTAAAACCAGACTTTATGTAAAAGGTGGAGAAATAAAGATCAAAATCCCTTTAGTGCTCTAATTTTGCTAATAGGCTTAGGAAAAGACTTTCACTGTCTTTCTGCATGTTTAAGACAATGATGTATTCTGGAATTGTCTCAGAATTCCCATGTTATGAATTTTTTTGAGCCTGGTTTGACATGGGATTGAGTTCATCTTGCACTCATTTACTGAGCCATTTCCATGAGTCAGGCACTACAGTTGGCCCTGTGTGGGGATTTAGGGGACTGGTAATTAGAGAGAGCTTTAGAGGGGGCTGAGAGAACGGAGTCCTGCCCTCAGGGAGCTTCCTATCACTGGGAGCGCTAATCCAGCAGGAGGAGCCTGCAAGGTGCAAGGTGCTAAAGAACGTCTATCTGGAAGGAGTTCTTTGATTTGGACTACAGAAGACCAGTTCAGTCCTCTTGGAGGGGGGACCTTTGAGGTGAGGTTGAGGGACAGATGGAGAGATTGTTACAAATGACGAGAAGAAGGGAAGAAAGGGGCATCCCCATGTCTTCTGACAAGCTCCTGGTCCATCAGGGGAAACAGACCCAAACACACCCAGCCCCGCCAATGGGGGACACAGGGAAGGCTCTTCCCTGGTTGAGATCCTGGTGGGCCCTGGTTCACCCTCCACTTGAGAGTGTGGCATGGATAATGCAATGTGTAGGCATAAGGAATCCGATCCACACTTTCTCTTCTGTCTACAAACCACCTTTAGCCTCTACTCCTCTAGCTGAGGACCCCACCCCATAATTTATTGTGAAAATAGAAGCCATCAGAAGACAGCTCCCTAACCTCCCCGCCCTTCAGTGGAGGCAAGTCCTTGCTCCTCTCAGGGCCGATGTGTCACCTGACCTGCAATTATACCCTTTTTCGTACCCCCAGCTAAGGGACTGCTCCCATCAGCATACAAACAGGCTCAAGTACCTGGTATTAAAGGGAAAACTTAAATCCCTCTTTTTTCTTCACCTTCAGCTGCATCCAAAGATCTCTACTACCCTTCTTAGCAAAGCACTGCTTATTTCTCTGCACCCCGGTTTCCTCATCTGTAAAAAGGGGCTATCATTAATAATCGTCCCATAGGCTTGTTGAAACATTAAATCAGTGAATCCATGTGAAGCACACAGAAGGGGCCCGGCATGAGCTTTCACTGTTTGTTAGCGGTTATTAATCTCCAACAAGTTGCCTGTACTCATTGCCCGACCTCCTCGCTCTATTACCCCTCACTCCCCTCTGATCTGTCCTCCCTTCCTGATGGGCAGCTGAAATTGCTTTGTCAAGGTCACCAGTAGATGACGCGAAGCTCAATCAGATGACATTCCCCTCTCTGCTCCCTTTGGCTCTCACATCATTCAGCAATGCCCACTGCCCTCTCTCCTTTTTGAAACACTTCTCCCTTGGATTCTGGGATTCTGTGGTATTCCTGGAAGTTCCTGCTCCTTTGCTGCCTCCTCTTCGTCCGCCAAACAGTGGAGAGTCTTTGATGCACTGTTTTTACCCTCTGCAGGCCAGACTTCCCGTGAACTCAAGGCCCGCATATTCCCCGGCTCAAGGGTCATCTCTGCTCCACTGCCTCCCAGGCACCTTGAATCCAAAGTCAAAAGCAGAGCCCTGCCTCCTTCTCCCACCACAGATGGTCATCCCTCCATCCTCGCCCTCTAAGCCACAAGCTCCCAACCACTCAGACTCACAGTCATCACTGAGTTCCCCCCTGCCCGGCCACATCCATGGCCACATCGTCCCTCACCTGGAGGACCCCATGAGCCTCCCCACAGGTCTCTCTGCTCCAGCTCTTGCCCCTCCCTGGTACATTCTCCATTCAAAGCTGGAGGGTCTTCTTAAAGCAAATTCCACATCATATTTCTGTCTTGTTTCATTCAGTTTAAAGACTTCCCAAGGTCCTGAAGATAAAAACCGTCCCCTCCCCCATGGCCTGCAAAGCCCCCAGGGCCTCTAGGAGGCCTGCCTCCCATGCTCTTCTTTTGATCTTGTCCTTGCTTGGGACACTCAGACCCTGTGGCCTCTCTCTGTTCCTCCAACAGGTGGGGTCTTTGCACTTGCTGCTCCCTCCCTGGTATGCTGTCGCTCTGTCCATCCCATGGCTCTCAGCAGCTTCCATGCCATTACAAGCATCTTAGCCCAAATATCTCCTCAATTGAGCCTTCTCTGCTGCAGTTAGCTATGCCATTGATATGAGTTTCTTTTCTATCTGCCCCACTATAATAGAGTCCCACAATGTGCAAGAACATTATCTGCCTAGAATACAACCGTGTCCCGAGCATCTCACATCATGCTGGCCATGCGCTAACTCCTTCGCCAATCTTTGTTGAAGAACGAACCCTTTGACAGCCCTACCCACCTGCTACGGCATGCATCTCCACTTATCCCAGCATTCCTGAGTGCCTATTAGAATAAGTGCTACACAGAGAAGAGAACCCTGCAAGATGCAGAGTCCAAAGACTCTACATGGGTGTAAATCCATTTTCTAACCTTTATTAGTCAAGTAATATTAAGCAAGTTACTTAACCTCTCTCAGGTTCAGTTTCATCATCTGCCAAGTGAGGGTGAGAATAACGATATATCACTCACAGGGTTGCTGGGAGAACTGCACACAATAAGGCGTGCGACTGTGCTTTATAAACTTATACAGTACTTTCAATACCATATATTTCAACTAGAAATAGCGTTTGCAGGCAACTATTGTCATTTTCGTTTTTAGCCAATGGGGAAGCAGGGACTCCATGAGGCTGGGGTCCAAGTTTCATCCCCACCCACGATGTGTGAGTGTATCAAAACCTGCCATCAATGAGCATTCATTTTCTCTCTCCTTCCCTCCGTCTCTCTGAAACTTTATATCAATACATACCTTTATATATCGGGTTAGCCAAAAAGTTCATTTGGGTTTTTCCGTTAAGATGTTACGGAAAACCCCGAACAAACTTTTTGGCCAACCCAATATATTGTTTTGCCATTTTTCTAGGAAAAAATGATACCTTGTTTTTCTTTATATTTATTTTATCATAAGCAAGGATGAGCATATGTTTATCGACTATTTATATTTCTACCGTAAATTGCCTATTTGTTTTCTCTGTCCATTTGGGGGGAAGGGTATTGAACTTTTCCTTATGACTTTGGAATCAGTTTTTATTTTAGGGATTTTAGCCCTTTATCCATCATATATATTAAAATATTTACCCTAGCTTTTTAATTTATCTTCTGTTTATCATAGCTTTTCGTTTGTAGAAAGGCTTGTAAAAAATTATAAAAGGATTTACCCACGTTTTTGTTCAATATTTAGGTACTTGTGTTATTTACATATAAATCTTTGATCTATCTGAAATTTATTTTGGGTTAAAAAACGATGTAAAGATCTAGCTTTATTTTTTTCCCTGAAGAGTTATACAAATGCTCCAACCCTTGTCTGATGAACAGTCATCTCTGCCACCCTCCCTCCCTGATTTCCAATGCAGCCTTTATATTTGGATTTGTTTATGAATTTTCCACGCTCCTCTCTTGATCCATTTGTCTTTTCTTGTACCTAAAACCCACAGCTTTCTACCTTTAACTGGCTTAGTATCTGGAAAGATCTGTTCTGAAGCCCCCTGGCAGTCCTTACATATTTATTCTTGAAGGTGATCTTTAGAATCTTTAGAACCAGTATATCGGTTCCCTAAAAACCATCCTGTCGGAAAGTTGGTAGAGACAGGGTATGTTGATTGAAGGTATTGATATGTACTGGTAAGTTGCCCTCTGGGAGGTTTGAACTAACCTGCATTCTCAACATCCTCTCACAGGTCTGCCCACATCAGGCACTTTTAACTCGCTACCTCACTGCTATAATGGAATATGACATCCCACTGTCATTTCAATTTGCATTTCTTTGATTGCTGGTAAGGCTGAGCATCTTTTCAGCTGTTTACGGCTCACTTGGTTTATTATTTATGGATTGTCTCATTCACACCCTTTTGTAATCTAATTGGGATGCTCATCATTTTCTTACTGGTATGTAAGAGCTCTTTATAAGTTAATGATACCAACCCTTTGTCTGTCATATACAATGTGCCCATTTTAAAAATTTATTTGACATTTAAGTTTGTTTTCCCTATAGAAGTTTGTGGATTCTTATGTGCGCCTGGCACATAATAGGAGCTTAATAAATGTTAGTTGAATGTCGAACTCATAAAGTCAAATCTACCAATATTTTCGTTATGGCTTCCGGCTCTGACCGTCTCTCCCGTGAGGACTGTGTTTTATTCTTTCTGATCATAGCAAAGGCTATACTGTCACATCCATTTTTCCATTAGTTCCTCATAACTGCCCTGTTAGGTAGAGGGGAGAGGGGTAACTTGAGTTCATTTTCACATTTAGACCCTGAGGTTCAGGAGAGAAGCAGCAGCAAGCTGGCATTGAGCCAGCAGGAGTGGCCAGTCTGCCAGACGGACAGATGGATGGACAGACAAGGACAGGACCACTGGAGCCATCTCCAGGGTGTGCCCAACTCCTTCAGGTGAAATTTAGACCCTCCAGCTGCTCCTCTATGCAGAGCTCTCTGGGCATTATTTAGAGTAATTAACTTCTTACTAATATTTTGACTAATTAGGAAACATCTGGACTCAGTTTGAGTTGTTTGTTTGCCAAGTATTTTGTCCAGTTTGGCATTTAGTCAGCCAGGCTCAGTCCTTGAAGTGATCTCTGCATCGACTCTGAGAATCAATCTTACAGAGAAATCACACAGCCACTCGGAGGGTAGAAGGAGATGAAGTCTCACACCCACTGCTTTTAAACAGATGCCAAGGACTTTGGGAAAGACGGCCACCTCTGGCATCGACACTCTAACTAATATTAATAGTTATTATTCATAGGAATGCCTTTGCTACTGCATCTTCCGTTTCAGAACATTTCCTCCAAAAACATTTACTCGATTCTCACAATAAACTTGTGAAGTAATTACTACAGAGAACAGGGGTCGGCAAACGTTTTTTCAGTAAAGGGCCAGATAGTAAATATTTTAGGCTTTGCAGGCCAAGGAGCAAAACTGAGCTACCAGTTTTTTGGAAATGTTATTGTCTTTTTTACATTTTACATATAAAAATACAGTAACCATTCTTAGCTTGCGGGCTGTACAAAAATGGGCATAGGGCTGAGTTTGGCCTGGGGGCCACAGTTTGCTGACCCCCAACATATAGTGTTATAACCGGTGACTAGACAATGAAACTGAGGCCCAAAGAAGCGATGTGACTCTGGATGAATCATTTTTTTATGAGCATAGACGATAATATGTAGGGCTTTCAAGCTTAATAATGATGGCTCAACCTAATAGTCATTCATACATGTATCCATTACCAACAGTTTACTAAGCATTTACTATGTGCTAGGCCTCATGGTAAGAAGTGGGGTGATGATGTGAAGAATAGTCATTTAAAGTTCTGGCTTTGTACCAAGGGGCGAACACAAGGTTGGGGGGGGGGTGCTGGTATGAATTGGGAGATTGGGATTGACACATATACACCTGTATGTATAAAATAGATAACTAATAAGAACATGCTGTATAAAAATAATTTTAAATTAAAAAAACAAAAAGTTCTGGCTTTGATTTAGACAGGCGTGCACTCAGACCTGCCACGTACATGCTGTGTGACCTTGGAGTTCACTTAACATCTCTGAGCCTCAGTTTTTCTCATCTGTAAAATGGGCATAATTAGTTCACCTGTAGCATACAGATATTAGCTCACTGGACTGTTGTAAATATTTAAGAAAATCATCTATGTAAAATCTTTAAAAAAATGTCTCAAATATGGTGTCCATTACATGGAAGCTAATAACAATAGTAATGATACCAATAGCTGTAATTTACATTGAACCTTCATGTAATTTACATGAACCTTCAAGGAGCTCACTGTCTAGAGAAAGAGACAGGCATAGAAACTCATAACTGCCCAGCATATGTGATAAGAAATGCTGAGGACACAGAGGGGCTGCAAAGAGGTCAGCGGGGAGAGGCTGCTTGTGCTGTGTCTGGTGGGGTGAAGAGCGTTTGTGCCAGGAATACACTGTGCAGAGGGAGTAGGAAGCACTGAGAAATCAAGAAGCTCTGACTGGCCGCCCGCCTTCCTCACACTGGGGAGGCCACAGTCAATGGCCGGTTTCCACAGATGGGGAAGACGGAGCCCAGCGTGAGGAGGTCACTTGCCCGGGATCACACAGGGAGACTCATTCAGCTGTTCATTCATTCATTCATAAAATCTGTATCAGGCAGGCAAAGGGAAATGTACTTCCTGTATGTGCACTGTCCAGTGGGGCAGCAGTGGGAGGGGTTCAAGGAGGGATGAGCACACAAGGAACCACACTTTAAGGTATGACCTAAAGGGAAATGCAGGTAACCTGCAGTTGGAGTGAGGAGGCAGGAGGGCAGAAACCCAACTGGGCAGAATGGGGAGAGTTAGGGACAATCAGAGCCGGGCTAAGAGGATGAAGGGATTTGAAGAGGCGAGGAAGGTACTTCAGGCCTGAGCAAAAGCTGGCCTGGGGGATGCCAGGTCTGGGCATGGGCTGAAGAGAAATACCTGCAGCCCCTTTACGATAAAAAAAAAAAACCTCTCAGAATAGTGCCCTGCCAGGTGGTGGACACAGTGAGCACCCAGTTCAAGGTTGGCCTCCAACCCTCCCCCTTCTCCTTGGCCTCAGCCCCTCACTCTCACCTGGACTCTGAATAGGCTGAGCTGCACACTTTTTCCCCTCAACTCTGCCTAACAGGCCAGTGCCTAATGCTTCCTCCTGCAGGAAGTTCTCCCAAACTACTCCAGGACAAAGTTTCCATCAATTGTAGTACATGACCCAGCTGAATGGGAGCAGGCCCTATTCTGGCAGCCACGTTCCTGGAAGGGGTTGTGCTCCTGGACAGCCGCCCACCCCCCAGATCCTGACTTGAGTGATTACATGGGCACCCCCTGTTCCCATCTCTCTTCCTTAACCAAACCTATGGGAGTGCTTAATCAAGAAGTTTGTTTGAAGGATTAGTTGAGAATGAAACTACATTGTGTAATAGATTCTGTTTACTAAACCGCTATTATAATCATAGCATGCATATATGCGTTTATCTGCATAACAAACTCGCAGAAAGAATTCATGTTTAAGTCCAGCTGTCATGTTGGACTCGTATTACCTGCAGTCCTTTCTCATCAGAGAAGTGGCGAGGTCCTTAGCTAGGTATAGCGAGGTATGTGTCAGTCCACACCCTGTCCAGATCCCCTTCTTTGTCTTCTCTTACTGTGTCTTCTGTGTCAGCCACTGAGCCTTGTCTGCACCCCAAGCGGCTCTCCATCCCACCACACTTGCCCGGGATCACACAGGGAGACTCATTCAGCTGTTCATTCATTCATTCATAAAATCTGTATCAGGCAGGCAAAGGGAAATGTACTTCCTGTATGTGCACTGTCCAGTGGGGCAGCAGTGGGAGGGGTTCAAGGAGGGATGAGCACACAAGGAACCACACTTTAAGGTATGACCTAAAGGGAAATGCAGGTAACCTGCAGTTGGAGTGAGGAGGCAGGAGGGCAGAAACCCAACTGGGCAGAATGGGGAGAGTTAGGGACAATCAGAGCCGGGCTAAGAGGATGAAGGGATTTGAAGAGGCGAGGAAGGTACTTCAGGCCTGAGCAAAAGCTGGGCTGGGGGATGCCAGGTCTGGGCATGGGCTGAAGAGAAATACCTGCAGCCCCTTTACGATAAAAAAAAAAAAAAACCTCTCAGAATAGTGCCCTGCCAGGTGGTGGACACAGTGAGCACCCAGTTCAAGGTTGGCCTCCAACCCTCCCCCTTCTCCTTGGCCTCAGCCCCTCACTCTCACCTGGACTCTGAATAGGCTGAGCTGCACACTTTTTCCCCTCAACTCTGCCTAACAGGCCAGTGCCTAATGCTTCCTCCTGCAGGAAGTTCTCCCAAACTACTCCAGGACAAAGTTTCCATCAATTGTAGTACATGACCCAGCTGAATGGGAGCAGGCCCTATTCTGGCAGCCACGTTCCTGGAAGGGGTTGTGCTCCTGGACAGCCGCCCACCCCCCAGATCCTGACTTGAGTGATTACATGGGCACCCCCTGTTCCCATCTCTCTTCCTTAACCAAACCTATGGGAGTGCTTAATCAAGAAGTTTGTTTGAAGGATTAGTTGAGAATGAAACTACATTGTGTAATAGATTCTGTTTACTAAACCGCTATTATAATCATAGCATGCATATATGCGTTTATCTGCATAACAAACTCGCAGAAAGAATTCATGTTTAAGTCCAGCTGTCATGTTGGACTCGTATTACCTGCAGTCCTTTCTCATCAGAGAAGTGGCGAGGTCCTTAGCTAGGTATAGCGAGGTATGTGTCAGTCCACACCCTGTCCAGATCCCCTTCTTTGTCTTCTCTTACTGTGTCTTCTGTGTCAGCCACTGAGCCTTGTCTGCACCCCAAGCGGCTCTCCATCCCACCTCGCTGTGTCATGAAGGGGCTGCAGAGACGTCTGTCTCTGTAGATCATGGCTGTGTTCTATCACACTAGTGATTTCCCTGTAATTTGCTTTGCATGGACATGTACCGTTCAAGAATTTGGCATGAGTTATGCAGACTTGCGTGCTGAAGCTGTCAGGGGAAGTTTTCTCTCTCCTCTCCTGTGATAACAAGGTGTCTATTCGTGGTTGGAAGAATGCCACATGGGATGATGGTTTTGTGTATAGCCTCCCCTTTTGACAGAACTTCCAAATTGTGAGCAACTTGCAGATGTTTCCTCTGGCTGCTCACAAAACTACAGTTTTGTCTTCCTCGCTGGGAGCTGTTGCCCAGAAAGCAGGCTTCCCCCTCTACCCCTCCACCTTTCATCAGCTATATATGATTTGCTGTTTATCTCTGGAGGTAGGGTCCCAAAATCTCCAGTTTAGTAAATACATCAAGGTAGCTTTATGTATACTACACAGAAACCGAAGACCTTGACACAAGACTGAGCCAATATTAGGCCCTTCAGTGAAACATTGTAGTTGAGAATTTTATGGGTTTTACTGGATCTTTGATACTAATTAACAACCTTCAGACCCAAATCCCTGTAAGGACTGTCTCGCCTGCCTCCCTTCCTTCTGCCATTTTTCCTTCTTTTAGCATTTACTAAATTCTTCCTGGGTACCAAGAATGCAGGAATGAAAACTCCCCAGCTGTGTCTTACAGAGTTGACATTGGGCAGTACAGACAAGGAAACCTGTGTATGTAATCAGTGCAATTATAGAGACCAGCCTGGGCTCACCTGGGGAATGGGGCCTCTGAAGTGGCTTTCCAGAGAAGGGGTGCTGGAGATGGGTCTGCAGGATGAGTAGAAGCAGGGTAGGTCCATGCAGAGCTGAGGGGGATCCTTGGACAGGGCCACTGATGTTCTTTGGTCTTGGGACACCTTTACACTCTTTAAAAATTATTGAGGCCCACGAAGAACTGATTTATGTAGGTTCTATCTATCAACACTTACCTTATTAGAATGAAAACTGACCTATTTTAGAAATATTTATTCATTCAACAATCATCAACCTGTTAGATGTGAACATAAATAACATCTTTTTTTGTTGTTGTTGTTGTTGTATGCGGGCCTCTCCCGCTGCGGAGCACAGGCTCCGGACACGCAGGCTCAGTGGCCATGGCTCACGGGCCCAGCCGCTCCGCGGCGTGTGGGATCTTCCCAGACCGGGGCACGAACCCGCGTCCCCTGCATCGGCAGGCGGACTCTCAACCACTGCGCCACCAGGGAAGCCCCATAAATAACATCTTTGCTGAAGATTTTATGTTCTATATTGTTCAAAACAAAGTGAATCCAGTGAGAAGAGTGGCACTGCTTTACCTGATGGCGAATTTCTTTTAAGATCTAGCTTAATAGAAGACAGCAGAATTCTCATGGCTGCTTTCTCATTTGCTCTTTTGTAATATTATACCTCGTAGCTTTTGTAAAACTTGACTGTATATTCATGAGTTACTAGAAATGAAAAAGACAAAAACATCTTCATGAAATTATGAAAATAGTCTTGAGTTCATGGGCTCTTCCTCCAAAGGGTCACAGGGAACCCCAGGGGTCCCTGGATTGCCCTTGGAGAATCTCTGTTTTGGAGACAAGAAGGTCAGGGATGTATGACTGGCTAACTTACTAGGCATTAGGCTTCTGCTCTACAAGCAGGGCATCAAGTGCTTTTCCTGGAGGCTACCCCCAACCCCTGCTCAGCAGGGAAAATGGGGAACGTACTCAACGTCCTTTTCCTCCAACTCTTACAGAAATTGTTTTGGAGAAGAGCCTTTGCTATTATGGTACTCAGACTACTGCAAAAGAGGCCTGTTTTTTTTGTTTGTTTGTTTTTTGTTTTTTTGCGGTATGCAGGCCTCTCACTGTTGTGGCCTCTCCCGTTGCGGAGCACAGGCTCCGGACACACAGGCCCAGCGGCCATGGCTCACGGGCCCAGCCGCTCCGCGGCATGTGGGATCTTCCCGGACCAGGGCACGAACCTGTGTCCCCTGCATAGGCAGACGGACTCTCAACCACTGCGCCACCAGGGAAGCCCAAGAGGCCTGTTCTTAAAGCAAATACATTTTTAAGAAGGCATATGTAAAAATATTCTGTGCATGGACTGGCCTTCGTTTTCCATCCATAACGGAGTTTCTATGCTATTATAGAGAAGAGCATTAACAGTTATTTGATTAAAAAGCCACTAGGCCCACATCTTAATATTTGGAACATTGTGATCATTTAAGGCTTGGTTGGTTTTTGCTAGCTTTCGTAGTTTTGTTTTTTTTTTTTTTCCTCCAAAAGCAAAAAGAGAAAAAGAATCCCATACTCAGAGCCATGACTGTTACTGCAGGGCTGGGTGAGCTGTCAGAAGGCCCCTGACCTTGGAGACCACTTGTTAGCTGTGCTGACATACAGGGGCCATATTTATGAGCTACATAATTGAATAAAGATGGGTTTAGAGATGGAAAAAAAGAATGCCAGCCACATGTATTCATGTGGCTCCCTTGGGATTGGGCTTGTTTTCTGCTTCCTTGCTATTAATGAAAAGAAATCCAATTTGTTCTACGTGGTGAGATTTGTAATTTAGATGCTTATTAATTCTGGCTTCGCATAGGAGCTCTTTGAAAAATATCGTCTTCAAAGCATTTACCCTCAAAGGCCAGCAAACCTTCACTGAAAACAAGCCGAACACGTGTGGCTAAAATGTTTTCTGTGTCTCACTCAAGCTTATCAAGTACCTGGCATGTGGAAAACCCTGATCTAGATGTTGCGGAGGTTGGAGTTATAGAAAGAGCGTACCTAGCGCGGCCCATCTTCCAGCGGGGGGCGGTGCCTCGCGCACCGTTCAATGGAGGGCAGTGCCTTGTGTGGCCCACCTTCCAATGGGGGGCAAGGCAGGTACATAGAGCAGACAGGGGAGTGTTTCCCTATGGGAGGCCGGGTGGTGGGGTCGGG
>NW_020175528.1:1207927-1267173 GCF_003031525.2 Neophocaena asiaeorientalis asiaeorientalis
TGTGGAACCAGGTGGCCTAGGTTTCCAAATGAGGATGCTGGCATTCTGGCGTGAGCGAGGGGCGTACCTGCCTTAGCGAGGCTGTCAGTCCCAGAAATGGTGCAGGACCGTGATTCCTCAGCCACTACTGAATCCCCAGACTCTGTCCAGCCCTGAAATGCACACAGCACGGGAGGCTAGAACAAGAGCAAGGTCTCCACCGTTGAAGGGTATGTGATCTTGTTGGGGATGCCGATGAACACGGCGGCGGGGTGGGGGGGAGATGGCAGGAAAGCCTGGGGCCTTCTTGGAAAATTCAGGCCTCAAATAAGCAGTTTAGTTTCTAAATGTTCACAAGAGGAAACAAGAGTGTGAGCATGTATGAGTTCAGCCATTCATTCAGCAGGTATTTCCTAAGTGCGTATTCGGTGCCAAACATACCACTAGTCTTGGGGAACGAGAGGGGATTAGCTGTGCTCCCCTTCATTCAGAGACTGGCATCTTTTTCTCCCATGTGCCTGGTAAGATGTTGAATACACAGTAGGTGCTCAATTAGTGTTTCACTGACTTGGATCCAAATGAAAGGTCAGCCTCTGGTCTCAGCTCTGCCATTTCCCAACCTCGCCATCTTTGACAAGTCATTTAGCTCCTTTGGACAACTTTTTACTTATAAAAGAGGGATAGTCTCTAAATAATTCTTCCAGGATTTTTTCAGGTGTAATTATAATAACATCCTCTCAGCATAGAGCTTTCTACAGTTTACAAAACACATTTACTTCCAAATTTTAAAATGAATCCAGTTGAAAGGCAAGTGGGACAGACAAAGTAGGTCTCTAGAGATGTCTACAAAGGGTGTCAGAGCAAATTTGAGCCTGAGGGGCCATTTAGTGTCCCAGCTTGGCCCTTGGCCATTGTAACTTGGCTCCGTTAACTTGGATGTTCTCAA
Organism: Neophocaena asiaeorientalis asiaeorientalis; assembly: GCF_003031525.2. Lineage (NCBI taxonomy): Eukaryota > Metazoa > Chordata > Mammalia > Artiodactyla > Phocoenidae > Neophocaena > Neophocaena asiaeorientalis. Next base: position 1,208,853 of record NW_020175528.1, read on the forward strand.
GGAGGGAACACTGCCCTGTGTCCTAGGAGGTGTCAACCCTCTCTGGCTAGATGCGTGAGGAGACCAGCCATGACCAAGAACCCCACTCTGGCCTTACATAGGGTCACCTTCACAAGGCAGGGCGTGTGGCCTTGGCACCGTGAGAATCCAGAATCTTGGGGAAAATGAGGTCCACAGCAGTGCCTGCCACTCCTTCTCTTCAATTTTAAGTTACTTGTTTCTCTGAGCCTCGTCTTCTTTATCTTTGAAATGGTGATCAGAAACCTTGCTCATTAAGAGAATTGTATGGTTTAAATGGCCAATATATGTAAAACTCAGAAAAAGATATAAGCAACCCGGGTGGTGACCTCGGAAATTGACAGTAAGAAGATTAAATGGTTCCAGACTGTAACTACATGAGACTTCATTTCTTTGAATTTTCTGATAACTGTGGCTAACCTCAGAGCCCTTCATGTTTTTTTCTTCATCCCTAATAATCTTCCCAAATGCTGGGTTCAGTTCCAAATGGAGTCCTTGGCTGACGGTGGGGCTCTGACTTAAGCCCCTGTTGGAGGTTTGGGTGCTGCCACTGGCTCTCTGGGGCCGTGGTGATGGAGACAGTGGACCCCTCTGACCTCCTGAAGCCAGCGCAGGGGCAGGGGTGTTGTAGAAAGAGAGCTGGCTTTGCATCCAGGCAGATCTGAGTCCCTACCCAACCGCACCACTTAGTAGGTGTGACATCTATGTAGGTGGGCAAGAGGCTAACCTGTCTGTCTCCTCAGGTTAGAAAAGCTGACAATGTACTTTCCATGCCTATTGGTATAAACCCAAAGAAAAATTATCTCTATCAAGTGCCTAGTGCCCCACATGTCTGTAAGTAGTAAGCGATACATGCTAGTCTTTTTACCCCTGAAGGGCAGAATCAGGTGAGCTGTGTCACACACGTGCATGCACGCGCACACAGACACACACACACACACACACACACACACCTGTGCACGATGCCCCCTCCCTCAGTACTGAACACGGGGCAGCCTCTCCGCTCTATGCTGAGGACCTTATAAATGGATTCAAGCTGTCACCACAAAAGCCAGGGTCAAAAGGGGCTTCATCTGTATAGTAGTAGCCTGAAATGCTCACTTCCAATAGGAGCTAAATTAGAAATCGCATCTCTTAATACATCTAGAAACCTGAAACAGATTTCCTTTAAACTCTGTTGTCTCTAGAGAATACCTTCTAAAATCCTTTAGTCACTGTTTGCAAGCGTGGTGGGATGAAGGTATTTGGGGCCCTGGCCTCCTAAGGGAAAGTAGACTCTTCCTCTTGTTTCCTTTATATCACCCCAAGCTAGGCCAGACACCGTGGGAGGAGAGGGGGAGGGGAGAACAGTCAGGGCGCAGGGAGAGGTGACTGGGCCCTCAGGCAGTGCCCCAAGAGGAGGCCAAGAGGAGGCCAAGAGGACGTCAAGAGGAGGCCAAAAGGAGGCCAAGGAGGCCTCGGTGAGCCAGCCTCACCTTTCCAGAAAGCCATGTCCGCATCAGCCAGCACAGGCAACACGCTCGCAGGACCAAAGAAGAACGCAGGAGGCCCCTAAACCAAGACCATGCAGCCATGGAAACCCAGATTCTTGAAAAATATTATAGGAGAACAAAATACTTCCGAGATTTTGTTAAGTAAAAAAAAAAGCAAGCCAGGGGATTATATGTATCTGACCATGGATTCGTTTTTTTGTTTGTTTTTTTTTTCAACGCACAGAACAAAGCCTGGCAGGATAGACACCATAAACTGATGGATGACGTTTTAGTTTTTTCTTTATACTTCTCTGTCTTTCCAAGGATCTTTGCAGTGAGCATATGTTACTTTTACAGTCAGGGAGGGGATGGTGCTTTGAAGTGTCCATCTCTCTGCTTGGACTAAAAGCGGGCGGTGGAGACCGCAGTCATCCCCACACCCATCCGTTGCTCATGGTGTGTTCCTCCCCACCTCAGAGAGGCCTCCTCCTTTCTGAACAAATCCACATCCTATTCATCTTCCAAGACCCAGTCTCCGCCAGACTGCCCTTGCCAAATAGACTCACAGCACTCTTTCTGTGCACCGCCGTGATTTCACGGGACTCCCATCATGTTAGTGACGAACACCAAGTGCCTAGGCCAGTTCTGTGCACGCAGCCAGCGCTCATCAATACTCTGAATCAATGACCCAAGTGCCATGGACAATCCCTCCTGTTCTAATTGTTTCCCTTTGTTACAAACACTCACCGTGACCTCTCCCATTAGAAGATACAGTTCCTCCCCACAGCATCACCCCTCTACGAGGACGGCAGCATGTTCAGGCTTTACTGCCAACCCTCCTGGCTCCATCGTCCACGGACCCTGACTCCACCTCTTTGCGGTCTTGGGCAAATTGCTGAAACTCTGAGTCTCTGTTTCTACCTCTGTCAACTGGAAGCAAAATACAGAATCTGATTTGCAGGACTTGAGAGTGAGACAAAATGAATGTATTGAGAACAACGGCTGCCTCACACATTTTTGTTCCCCTCCCCGTCTGTGTGCTATCTTGCTCTACCTAGAGAGCCGGGCTTCCCGGGTCACTTCACCTGCTCCAGACCCACAATCCTGTTACTGCTCAGCCTCTGCTCTCAGCACCCACAGAGTGTGGCTTTTCCAGCAAATTTATGTCTCAGTTGGCGAAGTGGCTTTCTACCGACTCAGGGCAGTTTGTTGCATCCCCATCAGATTTCTGGTGTTCTGGGATCCCTTTGGGGGTTTTGTTTTTGTTTTTTTATTTATTTTTTCATTTCTGTTGTTTCTATACGAGCATCATTGAGTAACTCAGAGTCCCTTGCCCTGTGGAACATCTCCCCGATCCTCTCCAATGAGCCAACAGCGACTTCCCCATGGGATCCCATGCTGCCCCTCCTCCCACCCTCCTTGCTGTTCCCCCTGGGGACTCCTGGCCCCTGTGTTTCCCTGACCCTTCAGCAGGGCATAGACTCTGCCTCTGACAACCCCACCTCCATGGCTCACTCCCCCATGATGCACAAACAGAACGGTGAGGCTGATCATCTCTAAACAGTCCCCTCAGGACTGGGCATGAGGTGTGAGGTATACAGTGGGTGCTCAGCCGTGCTTAGTCACGTCCGTGGGACCATGCCTGACTTGGGGCAAGGCATGGAGTGAGTGCCTGTTAAATATTTGCTGACTGAATATTTGTTTTTTGTTTTGCGGTACGCGGGCCTCTCACTGCCGTGGCCTCTCCCGTTGCGGAGCACAGGCTCCGGACGCGCAGGCTCAGCGGCCACAGCTCACGGGCCCAGCCGCTCTGCGGCATGTGGGATCTTCCCGGACCGGGGCACGAACCCACGTCCCCTGCATCGGCAGGTGGACTCTCAACCACTGCGCCACCAGGGAAGCCCTGAATATTTGTTTTTTTTAATTGGTTCATTGTGTCTTGCTCCTTCATCCTTCCCAGCATTTCCTCTGTCTTGTTGAAATCAACTTCCCTAAAATGGCCAGACCCTAGTTTGTGAATTTTATGCTTTCCTCCACCATTCATGGGAGCAGAAGGGTCTCAGCCATTTCTACTTCTGGCTTCTGGTATACTAAAAGACAGGGCGATGCCAAACCCATTAGAAATACCATGTTAAATTACATTTAACAATTAGAGTCATGTGGTGAAGGCTTCCTTTGAAGTCTTTTGGGGTGTCCCTTTAACATGATCTACAGGTATAACCATGAAGACCAAACATCAAGTCTCAAGGCTCTTTTGAAGGTGAGAAGTGGACCAAAGGACCTCCACCCCACCCCTGTGATAGACCCCCATCCCCCCACATTTGCTGAACTTTGAGCCTGTCAACTTCATCTTGGGCCTTTTGGAAACATGCGCCCAGGGAGTGGCCATCCACATTGGAGTTGGTTCTTGGCATCAGTAGAAGGCTACAGACCCCTCAGTTCTGGAACACTAATGACACCAGTATCAACCCAGGAGCCAGACAAGCTAGAACCGGAGGATGAGCACAGGCTTCGGGGCCAGAGGGCTTCAGATGCCCAGGGCTGCGCCGCTCCTGTTAGACGTAAGGACCCAGACAAGTGACTCACCACAACACAGCTGTAAGGATCACCAACTCAACTCAGACAGCGCTGCTCAACACTGAGGGAGGAAACGCGGGTGAAGGGCTGGCGCGTAGTAGGCTCACCATAAATGACCCCAATGGTTGCCAATCTTTTTCAGTCCCCCCTGGAATGGATGCTGCATTCTGATAGATAAATGTGATCTTGCTGGAAGATCCTGGATCTCCTCTGGGAGAGCCTACCTGGTTAATTGTGGCAAGCATATTTTGCAGTGAATGAACGCAATTCGAAATCATTGTGTGTGGTGTTGAAATCAGATCAGTCGGCCTTCCCCAAGGGAACCGGTGAATGTTTCAAAACCTCCCTGCTCGTTTCTCAGCCAGCTGGAGTGCTGCGTGTTCTGTGTTGACAGAAACCCCTCATCGTACGGCGCCAAATTATTAAACAGTGTTTAACGTTTCAGGAGCTCAATCCTCACTCCAGTTTTGTGCTGAGCCATACGGCATTCTCAGAAAATCAACATGCATGTCAGATCCCTTCTCTCCCTCCCCCATCCCACTGCTTTCCTAAGCACCGCCCTAACATGGATATAAAGGCAAATTCTCTGCTAAAAACTAGGTCCTAACTGGACTGGCCTATGCAGAATAGGGGACTCGCATCCTGATTTAACTTCTACTGGCTGTGTGATCTTTGAGCCATGGTTGCATTCATGATTCATTCATGTCTATCCAACAGATATTAATTGAGTGCATGCTATGTGCTTGGCTCTAATTTTGAATACCAGGGATATAGCGGTGAATAAGTCGTCCTGGTCCCTGCCCTCATGGAACTTAGAGTCAGATGAGAGAGTCAGACACTGAGTACGTGATCAAGCAACTGATTATTTGAATTGTAATCTTGACAAGAGAGGCAAAACAGAAGTACAGGGTACCGAGACCCCGTAACTGGAGATCCAAGGGAAGGCTTCTCTGAAGAAGGCCCATTTAGGCCCAAGCCGAAGACTGAGTAGGAGGTCGAGGTAAGGTGACCATGAACACACCTGTGAAGGGCTGAGACAGCAAGATGCTGGGGACACATGGGTACTGGGAAGATGTCTGGGTCACCTGCTGCTCCCACAGGAGGGTGGTCCCAGGTAAGGCTGGTGAGAGGTGGCCCCAGTTTATGCAGGCCTGGCAGGCCCTGTGCAGGACTGTGGTCTGCATTGTCGAATTGGCTCTTGTCTGAGACAGGAGAAGGTGGGAAAGACCCCGGGCATCTGGGTGTCTGAAGAGGGCAAGGAGGTGAGTGGCCCAGAGGGCTCTGGGGGTGGAGTAGGGTGAGGGGAAGCTCTGGGGACAAGTCTTACCATAGATTTCTCAGTATCGTGGAGGGCTGGTCCTCTCCCAAGCAGGGCATAGCTGGTGGCAAAAGAGGCAGGCCAGAGGACGCAGGACCTGGGGATGCCAGCAGACCTGTTGGGCATACTAGGGTCCCTCTGTGATCGGGGCATTCAGTCAAGAGTTTCAGGTCACAGCTGCAAGAGCCGGGCAGCTACAAGAATCACCCCATGTGTCCTACCAGGAATTATCCCCCAGATCACCAAGTCCTTCCTCAGCCCCTCTGCTCCTTCCCATACTGTGGGGCAACGTCCTGAATGTCTGCAGGTACTTGGCCCTGTCCTCCCACTTTCTCAGGCCTGGGTTCTGCCCCCTTCCCCCTCCCACCATGCACACACGAACACACATGCCCAGTTCTTCCAGGACAGAAGCCTGCCAGTTGGAGCAGAACTGACGCTTGGGACTGTTGCTGTTTGTGGCATTGTCACTCTTCTGGGCCTCTCTGCCCCGACCTCCGTCTGTCACCTCCAGGGAAGTTCTGGTCTTGGGGTTCTAACCTTCCTTGTTTCTCCTCCCCCACCCCTGCCCCATCTCCATCTCCTGCTGACTTGGCCTTCTCCGGTCCGAACATCTGTCCCCTGAGCTACTAAAGAGGTCTCCCAATTTTTCTCCTCTCTCCTGCCGGGTCCCATCCCATCTAAACTCAGTGCTGCCGCCACAGATATATTTATGAAATCTACATCCGGTCGTTTCCTATACAGCCCTCTGTGGACACAGGCTGGCCTGCAGGCTCTGGCTGGTCTGGCTTCCCCCCCGCCATCTCCCCAGCCCCTTTCCCACCACTCCCTGGTGAACTACCACTGCCTCGTTTCATACACTGGTTGGTTTCCCAGGCTCTCGTGCGCCTTCATGCTTTTGTAGCTGCCGTTCTTCTTTCTGGAAAGGCCCCACCTACTTCCTGTAGAAGTAGAATTCCCTATGCATCCTTCAGCCGTCGTTTCAGGATTTGGTCACCTCCGTGAGCTCTTAGAGTCTGCAAACACAACTGAGAGGTCATTTCTGGACTGCGGCCAAGCCCTCTGTTCTCCCTTACCATGCGGTTAACTCACTGATTCCAGTGGTCTGTTTCCAGCTCTCTCTCCCTTGTCGACTTAGGCTGGGATCTCCTTACCTACCCAGTTCTGTTCCAGTGCATTGCTCTCCAACTAGTCTACTTCATGCCATTCAAGCTGGAATGGATATGAGATAATACAAGGAAAGCATTTAGAACAGTGCCTGTCACAGAGCAAGCATTAAATAATTGTTAGCTAGTACCATCATGCCTTCGCACTGTCTTATGTATTATTTTTCATCTTTAATTCATTGATATATTATTCATTAGTTCATGACTATTAATTGAGCACCTGGTACAAACCAGCTTCTATGTTAGTTGCTGTGGATTCAAGAACAAACAAAAACAGATACAGACTCTACCTTCCTGGAGAATCCCAGGCTGAGGGAAGGGTCTGAGCAGAGACCCCTGGGGAGTGGGGAGCGGGGCTGGTCAGAGCCTGGAGGGAGGCCAGTGGTGCCAGAGCAGAGACGGGAAGGAACAGGTGAGCAAGACGTGGCTGGGAGGTCAACAGAATCTTCATTTTAAAAATAGAGTGACGGGCTTCCCCGGTGGCGCAGTGGTTGAGAGTCCACGTGCCGATGCAGGGGACGCGGGTTCGTGCCCCGGTCCGGGAAGATCCCACATGCCGCGGAGCGGCTGGGCCCGTGAGCCATGGCCGCTGAGCCTGCGCGTCCGGAGCCTGTGCTCCGCAACGGGAGAGGCCACAACAGTGAGAGGCCCGCGTACCGCAAAATAATAATAATAATAAAAATAGAGTGACCATATGATCCAGCAATCCCACTGCTAGGCATATATTTGGAAAAGATGCAAACTAATTCAAGAAGATGTATGTACCCTAAAGTTCATAGCAGCACTATTCACAATAGCCAAGACATGGTATATACACACACACACAAACACACACACAGAGGAATAGTACTCAGTCACAAAAAAAAGAAATAATACCATTTGCAGCAACATGGATGAACCTAGAGATTATCATACCAAGTGAAGTAAGTCATAAAGAGAAAGACAAATATATGCTATCACTTATATGTGGAATCTAAAATAACAATACAAATGAACTTATGTACAAAACAGAAATAGACTCACAGACATAGAAAACAAATGTATGGTTACCAAAGGGGAAAGGTAAGGGGGGACGGATAAATTAGGAGTTTGCGATTAACAGATGTACATTACTATATATAAAATAGATAACCAACAAGGTCCTACTGTATAGCACAGGGAACTATATTCAATATCTTATACTAACCTATAATGGAAAATAATCAGAAAAAGAATATATATATTCATATATTTAGTTATATACACATATGTAGCTGAATCACTTTGCTGTACACCTGAAACTAATACAACATTGCAAATCAACTATACTTCAATTAAAAAAAATAGATTAGTGGGAAGCCATCAAATTAGGGCTGGTGTGACCAGACCTGACTAGCCCAGAACTGGGGACATTGAAAATACCTAATGAATACTGTTTGAATAAATAGATGAGGGGTGGGCACATGCATTAATAATAGCAACAACTAAGGCTTATGAATACTTACTATGTTCTAGACACTATGCTAAGGGCTTTATATGTAATAACCCCTATAATCCCCACTAGAACCCTATGAAGTAAGTGCTATTTTAATCATTTGCATCCAGCTGATGAGGAAGGAGAGACACAAAGAGTTAAGTAAAAGTAACTTGCCCAAGTCCCACAGCTAGTGAGTGTGGGCCAGGATTTCTGCCTGGGCACGGGCCCCGTGTCCTGGGCCCTGTGGGTGGGAAGATGGAGGAGTGAGACTGTACTAACAAACCACGCAGGGGATGAAAAGCCTTACCTAACGTTGCATCTCTAATTATGAAGGTTATTCCGGTTACTTCTTTACACGTGCTTCCAATGTTCTCCGTTTTCATCTGAGGCACCTAATTAGAGGTAATCCAGTGAAGCCTGGTTCTGCTTTCTGCGGTTCATCCAGACCCACAGGGCTTTCCTTTCTCCCCTGCAGTCTGTGCCTGTCTTCTCCAAATGCTTAGAAGCATGGGAGACATTTACTTTTAGTGAGACGGCCAAGAGTTTCATTATGACGTGAATCTGAGGTCTCCTCCTGGTAGCTGTTTGCTCTGTGCTAGTTTTGCTAACAAGTAGTTGGTTTCAGATCGCTAGGTGGGCATTACTTTAAAAATTGGGATCCCAGTTACACAGAAATAAATGGTTTCCTCCCTTCCGGCGGGGACACGTGTTCTGTGCGCTGTGACCTTCCTCCGTCGGGCTGGCTGGGGAGCGATTCTCAGAGTGATTCTCTCCAACGCTGGGCCCCTGACCTGCTCCTTCATCATTGCACGTGAGGAGTTTGACTTTCCTCCTCTTTATTTGTCTTCCGTTTCCCCCAGGGAAATAGGCAGACTGTTTTGACAGCCTATCTGTCTGCAACTCTTGTTCGGCTTTGAACTGTGAGCCGGTTTGAAGTCAACCCTTTGTCTTGGGGGTATGCAAGACAATTCTAAGCTCTCTTTTGGAATAAAGAGAATTGAGACTTCCCTGGAGGTCCAGTGGTTAAGACTCCGCCCTCCCGATTCAGGGGGCACCGATTCAACCCCTGGTTGGGGAACGGAGAGCCCACATGCCCCAAGGCGAGGCCTAAAGCAATAAATTAATTAAAATAAAATAATGAGAACTATGGGAACTGAACATCTTCTGGGTCCTTCCTTCTTTCACACGAGCCTTGTCAAGAGCTAAGACAAGTCAGCGAGTTGCAGTCAGCGGTGAAGTGACCTCTGTAAAACCACAATGAAATTGTAATTAATTGGGATCAAGGGAAAAATGCGGGGGGGGGGTTCAGAGGAACACGATTTGGTTGGCTTGGTTTTAGAGACTGACAACGGGTACAAGGGAGAAATAGCGCTGGGAATTTGCATTTGTTTTAAAAATCGAGAGCAAAACCTCTTAAGGGTTGACATTTCTGGCAATTGGATTCTTTGTTAGCTTGTGTCCAAAGGTCTCCACCCTAATCCTGGGCAATTTCTATTTTATGTTATTGGTATATTTGTTAATTTTTTTCCTTAACATACAGAAAACATTTGAAAGAAGCAACGCAAGGCCTCTGGGGGGAAAAAGTTCAGGCAATTACATTGAATGACTCAAATAATGTGCCAATCCCTGGTGCTAGGTGCTGGGTTATAAAGGTGGATGAATCAGGAGCTGTCACCACCATCTGGAAACTTGTCCTCTAGCAGAAGAGACAGAAAAACAAGCACAACAGATCATTTTAGGGCTCTTCATTGAATCCCTTTATATGTCAGATGCCGTGCATTGTGCATTTCTCATTGCACATGAAGGACTGTTAGGTCTTTTTACAGCTAAGGAGACTGAGGCTCAGAGAGGTCGGCCTGGGTCACTAGATGCAGGGCTTTCTAACTCCGTAGTCCATTGCTCCTTTTTCTCTTCAGTGGAGCCTCCGTGCCCTCAGTGGAGGCCAAATCCTCTCTGCCGGGGGAGGGGCCTCAAGAAGACTCCATAGAGGAGGTGGCAGTGCAGTGGAGCATAGTGTCATTTTGAATTATATGACAAATTACCGCTGAGAGGGGCTGAGAGCAGAGGCGAGCCAAGAACGCCTGGAGGAGGTGGCAACTGCGGTCAACGCTTTAGAAGAAGCACAAATGGGTTATAAAGTTGTAGCAAAGGGGCATAATGATTCCAGGAGTGGGACGACTCAGAGATTGACAGGGAGGTTTTTACAGCTTTCAAGTGCCTCGGTATCAGCTACTCAGGGACTCTTTCTGTACTCACAACGTGAAGTGTGTCATTGATAGAGAGTCTAGACATCATAATGGCTTTGCGACACGAAGCCCAATGCCCCCATCTCCAAATCACAGCAAATGCAGCGGCAGCTTTCTCTGCCATTGGTCCTCAGGCATTTGGGAACTTAGCTCTGCCAGTTTTGGAATGTCAAGGGCAGCTCAAAGTGGGAACAGAAACAGGTCCTACCTTCTGGGGTTTCCCCCTTTGCCCTTTGACCCACCTCCATCCCAGTCCTTGGGTGGCCACAGGGCCAAGGGACTAGAGTACGCAGTACAGAGAGCCTGGTTCAAGGAAAGGAAGTGCTTTGGACCACGCCGTCACCTGTAGGGCACACATTGGCAGGTGACAGGTCCTGGAGATTTCCCGAGTACGGTCTCATGGGATCCCTACAACTATGCCATGAAATGTTTTTTTTTTCTCGCTTCCATCTTCAGTTTGAGAAATTAAATAGCAATCCTCAAAGCCAAGCTCTTAGGGAGGGATTTGGGTAGAAAGGAAATCCCATGAGTTTAATTCAAAGCCCAGAACTTTTTCATGATATACAAAAACCCCGAGGCTTCCTGACACGGTGCTTCCCTTAGCTGCTGCCCTGGCATTGCTCCTGGGATGGCTGTTCACTTGAAAGACCCCTGGGACGGGGAAGGGATCAGATTATCCCTTTGAACCGTGACTTTGCAGGTATACTTTCTTATGCCTCCTACCTGTCCTCACCTCCTTAATCTGGGTAAGAGCTGCTTATTTTTAAGCCTAATCCGTGTGGCTGTTCTCCTGGAGATCTCACAGGACTACCCACATGGGGGAGTTGGGTGCTCTTCTTTTTATCTCCATAATACCCTGCAGGGGCCCACGTTTCAATGTTCCAGTGTGTGTTGTTTGTTTTTTTTTTTTTTAATAAGCCCATTTAGAAAAACAAACAAAAACAGGGATTTTTGCATAAAAATCTAGATTTCTAACCATTCAGTAAACCTAGAACATTCAGGAACTGGGGCATGGATCCCTGACATGAAACCATCATTGTGAGTGAGTAGTGGTCACCCCATTAGGAAGGAGGTTACCATTTAGTCCCATCCCTCCCTGTTTTTCTTACATGAGGACCACTTCCTGGTTTTGTGCCAGGCCTGGCCCCTGGGGGCATTGGCGTAACTGTCACCGTAAATATCTGTCTCCCCAAAGAAAACGCACCTGCGTTCCTTAGGGCAGGGCCTCTGCTCACTCATGGCCACCTTCTAGCACAAAGCGAGCACTGAAAAATACCCTCAGGGAACGCAAGCGTGAACTAAGTTTCCATGTATCTCGGTCTCGTGAGAGCATTTCATCACTTCCCAGCCTAGGCCAAGGAAATAGTACAGTGGCCCGGAAGGTTGTGGGTGCTTCGTGCTGAGGGCAGGACATAGACAGTGAAAAGCACTGCTGATATGGGGAGGGGTGAAGACCCAGGGGGTCAGCCTTCACTCACCTCCCTGATCCTGCCTTGGACCCCAGAACTGCCACCTGTACCAACCAGGTTCAGAAACGTGGAGAGCCTTCCCAGAACTGAGTGAAAGCCTTGAAACAGGCCCTTGCCCAGGTCCAGGTCTGAATGACACCTGTGATTTCCCAGCTGATCCTAAATACTGTAATTGGGAAAGGCGTACACCAAGAAGATTTGCTTGGAAGAAATCACATCAGACTTAATTAATGACTCCAGAGCAATCAACCAGACTCCTCTGATTTAAAGCCCCACAGACCAATCCACGTTAATTGGATTTGATTGTATTTGCTATTTTAATTAGTAGGCGAATTACGAAAATGTTTATTTCTTCAGAACAAATGAGTGGATGCTGTTATCCACTCACTACTGTGGCTTTTTTGCCTTCCCCATGTGCCAAATGTGTGACCTTCCATTGCTCCCTTGCTCAAGTCCTTTAGTTATCAAACTGGTTTTCAATTAGGAAAGGGCAATCAAAAGGTTCCAGTGTCCTGCGCAGGAGCCCCTGAATGTGGGGGCTCCTCCTAGCAACTTGCCTTCCAGGGGACCCAGCTGCCACACCTGTCTGAGCAAAAGTCCCAAGTCAGAGCTGCTGTCTTTCATCAAGGTTACAACCTAAGTCAGTTTCTGGAGGCTGTCGTGGGCTTAGTGTGGTACGGGGTCTGGAGTAGAGAGTAGGGGGAATGAAAAGTGAAGCATGTTTGATCACTGCCTCCAAGTTGATTTCCGTCTCACTGAGGCAATGGGCGAGGCAGGAGGGGAGCTGAGCTGAGGGAGAAAGAGGCAGGATGGGCTTGCAAAGGAGCGTTCATCTATCTACCCCAGCTCTGGAGGAACTGGAAATGTTTAGACTCGCTCACTCATTCCATGCGCATTTGCTGAGTTCCAGCTGTGTGTCGCACGCTGTTGAGGTGCCACGGGTGTGATGATAAATCAGACCCAGCTATGAGCTTCACAGCCTGGTCTGGGGACAGGCAGATTAATATATGATTCCCGTTCGGTATGAGCAGTGGTGTCAAGGAGAGAAGCCCTTTCTAGAGGGCAGCACAGGGAATGGGATCTCACCTGGCCTTATCCATGACCCCAGCTCTTAGGTCCTAGGTCCTAAAGGAGAACCATGGCCATGCCAGTTGCAACAATGACAGCTGTTTGGGTTTGGGGGAGCCCCAGACTTATGGAGTCATGATCAAGTCTGAATTCAGTGGCCTATGTCAGATGCTTAGCATGGTGTCAGTGCAAGTAGCATTTGGTAAATGGTGCCTGTACTCTTACAATTATTTAATGTCGTTTCTGTGGATACGTTTCTTCAACCCACACTGTCTTCTTTTCTCAACATCTCTTAGTGTCTGTGTTACCCATTTTGCCTCTCGATCGCACGGCATTTTAATCATCGGTTTGTTCTGCTGGTATGCCAGCTCCCTGATGCCAGGGACCGTGTCTCGCATCTTCCAGAGCTGCATGGGACAAAAGCAGGTACTCACTGAATGCAGGCTGGGGAGTGATTAACGGGGGAGAGCACACATTTCCCAGGGGTGGTGGTGATATGTGATCGGAAGCTGTAACTGCCTTGGAGGCGAATGATATTCTAATCTGTCACTGCATTTGTGAAGTTAATATTTCATCGCACATAGTTAGTGGAGGCATTGCGAAATTGGTATCCACTCAACTTTTGAAGGGACACCTCATGTTCATCTCATCAAACTACTCCAAGTTTTAAACTCACTGCGAATACAAATAAAGCTTGCCATGGAATAATGCAGAGTAGGCTGTTAGCATGTTGATGGGAAAATTGTCTCACTTTAGGGATAGCTCGAGGGAATCAAGAAAATAAGTTCTCAGTGCTAGTTGGAGTCATAATAAAGTGAATTATTAGAGGCATTTCCATCTGAGAGTTTCGGTGATTTTCCCGATTAGTGGATCCTCTGAGAACAATACTTCTTTGTAATGAAGCCGAGCCTTTAAAAAATAAACAAACAAACAAAGAAAACAATCTCCATGAATTATACCCAAGAAGCGTTGAGGGGACCAGATGGCTCAATTATCAACAGGATTGTTGCTTTTGCAGGTGGTACAGTTTAAGGAATCTCCTGGGAGGGCACATCTAATAAGTCACCTCGGTGGATGGAAGCTGCAGCTTTATGGCTTTCTGAAGCAACCAGAACTAAGGGGTGTGGCTTCAGAGGCCAGAGACCTCTGCCGGCAACCTCCCAGCCAGGCCTGCCCTGCAGCCTGGTGGCCTCCGGCCCCCAGTTCTAGTATCAGACCCAGCAGTGCCCAGCTTTGTCAGGAGTCACCACTTTTTCAGATTTTTTTCTTTTCCTCACATGCAAAATAGGACATCTCTCTGCTTTGATTTTCTCTCAGGGACACGAGGAGGCTCAACTGAGACAGTGTAGGTGACACCTTGGGTGCTAATTTACTCTCCCAATACTCAAAGGGCTTGTTAAGAACGAACTTATTTACAAAGCAGAACCAGACTCACAGACATGGAAAACAAACTTATGGTTACCAAAAGGGAAAGGGGGTGGGAGAAGGATAAATTAGGAGTTTGGGATTAGCAGATAAAACTACTATATACAAAAGAGATAAACAACAAGGACCTACTGTATAGCACAGAGAAATAGCCAGTATCCTATCATAAACTATAGATGAAATGAATATGGAAAAGAATACACACACGCACATATATATATCAGAGTCACTTTGCTGTACACCCAAAACTAACACAATGTTATAAATCAACTATACTTCAATTAAATAAATAAATAAATAAGGGCTTGTTAAGGATACCTGACTCGATGTCCAATTGTTAGAGAATGGAGAAATACCAAAATTCACATTAAAGATGCAGCTGTGCCCTCTCTCACATTTAATGCCAGGCTTGTTAGTTCCCTAGGAAGCTTCACTAATATCGTTCCTCTTGTAACCAAGGCTTCTAGAGACTGCAACCCCCCACCCACCGTTACAAAAGATCCATGCCGAACATAGCCCTGAGAGACTCTCACCCACCCTGTCCCCTTCTGCAAGGACATAGCAGCTGGGGGCCAGCTGGGGTGGCGTGGGTGGCAGGGAGGATCCCAGGGAATTTACTCAATAAAAGTAATAATAATAACAATAATAATACCTAAGATGAAGCATGTATTAAGTGCTTGTTACGCGCAAGTCAGGGCCACCTTGTACTGACGTGCAGGCTGTGCACACAACAGAGCCTCCAGAGCTGTGCGGCTCGTTGCAGTGTGACTGCGGGGCAGTGCATATTGGCCGCATGGGGCAGGGACTGTTTCAACTCCCGTGTTACGTGAGGACAGCTAGGCACAGGGAAATGAGGTGACCTCTCCAAAGTCACTCATCTCGCGAGCGACAGAGCCTCGTGGACTGGTTCCAGGGGCCGTGCTCTTAACACCTGTGCTACGTCATCACTTGGGAAGTCTCGCAGGAACGGTGCTATCCAGGAAAACGCCAGGTGCCTTGGGCAGAGGCAGACAGGTGGGCCAGTGACCGCCCAATGCCATTCGACAGGAAAAAGGGGCAAAGAAAGGGCTTGGGAGGCTAGGTAATGAGATGTTGGGGAGAGCAGAGGGCGGAGTCACGTTCAGCAGAGACAGAGCAGGTAGGTCAGGAATCCCTGTTTTCCAGCAAAGAATGATGTCAGGATGCTGGGTTTCTGAAGAAGCCAACTCACAAGTACCCAACAGGGCAGAGCAGTTACTGAGTAGCCCCTCTGGAACACCTGTTCCTAGGAGAGTAACGAGGGCCCCTCAAGTCTCAGGCTGTGACCTAAATATTAGTGATTAATTGTGAAAACTTTGCTGTTACTGGAAGCTGATTATTTTCTTCATGCTGGCACGAATGTCTCCACCTGCTAGAGTTCCAGGGAATTACTGTGATGCAAGAAAGAGTCCAGGGACCCAAGGCCCCTCCTCGGAGCCACCGTTCCCTACTGGGGGAGCTGAGGCGTGTCATTTAAGAAACACAGATTGAGTGCCTGCTCTGTACCTAGCCAAAGAGGAAATGGAAGACAAAGTAAAGTGGAAGATTTGAAGTTTAAAATAATTTTTAAAATCAACCCTCCCTGCAAAACAATATATGCTCTGAGTTCTCGGGGGACAATATTGATTTAACGTATTTTTCTTCCTTTCAAGAAAGGTGAACTGTGAAAATTTTGCATATTATTATAAGAGCCTATATGTAACAGTAATTAAGAGTTTGGAGTTTGGAGTAAAATTATTCTTGGATTTTACACAGTTTACTAGCTGTAGAACCTTAGAAAAGCTAATTAAGCCTCAGTTTCTTCATCAGTAAAGTGAAGAAAATAATAGTCCTTGATCAGTTAGGACTTTTCCAAGTGCAAGAGTAATTCCACCTTCCCCTGAATCAGGAATTTAGGAAATGTCTTTTTTCCTACTACCGGAAGCCCGGAGGCAGGGGGAATAGATCCAGAAGCTCAGTGACGGTATCAGGGACCCAGGTCTTCTGTCCCTCTTCTCTGCTGTCCTCAGCATGGGTACCATGCTAAGCGCGGTTCACTGCGATCACAAGGTGGCCACCAGTGGCACTTGGGTCTGTGTGCCACTCTCTTCTCATCCCAGGGGAGAATGAGAAAAAGAATCAGTGCCCCAACCACACCACATGTATTCTTATCCTCAGTCTGTCTGGGCCATGGTTGTGAGTCCCCTCCTAGTCAAGCTACAATGGCCAGAAAAACACCCTGCACTGATTTGCTTCTTAAGTAATCAGGCTGCCCCTGTGAGGCTGGGGCCGGGCTGACTGCACGTCAAGTCAGGATCCAATTAGGAAAGGGGGTGAGAACATGGGTACTGGGAAGGCAGCCAACAACAGTGTCCAGCACAAGTACCATGACCGAGGTTTGTCACGAAGGATAAAGAGATCACGTCGAAAGTTCTGAGCTTCCACCTTAGTGCGATTGTAGATCACTTTAATAATAAGCAAAGGCGCAAACCCTTGTAGGAATTTCTGTCTCTGCTTCAAATAATAATCGTTTTGTTCTTTTGAAACACGCCCCAGGCACAGCACTACACTGATGCTTTGGAGAAGTGTCATCTGAGCCACTTCCCCTCAGAGAAAAGGCCACTCTCGCTGCCAACACTTTGGTGCTGTTTATGGCTTTTATACTTTATTACAAGTGCATTCCCAGTGGTCTCTGAACGCTGTGTTCTAGTGTCCTAAAAAAACGTCCTTGTTCTGCCGTGAGATGCATTCTCATCTGAAGTGTCATCTCAGGGCGTGATGTACATCCAGGGTCTGACCACAGGCAGCCACGCGTCGCATCTTCCCTCAGCCCAGCTGCTCTGACAGCCCTTGCTCTTGGGTTCCCTGCAGGAGCCCTGCACGGTGCAAGGCGGCCAGGAGATCCCGAGGATGGGCCGAGGGATAAGGTTGCCGGGACAACTTCCCACTTGGTCAGCGTCACAGATCTGGTACTGGGGGGCCTTGTCAGAACTCACCCCCCATTTATAGTTTCCAGGTAGGGGATGGGGAAACCAGGTGAGAGGAAACACAGAAAAGGGAGTCCCAGCCATGGGTCCAAAACTAAAAGTGACAGCTCTCTCACCTTCTCTCAAAGGAGAGGAAGAGGGTGTGATAGGGTTGCTGGGAAATGATGGAGTGATAAAGGACATGGTCCTGATTTGGTGATTTTAGTTGCAGGTGTCACATGCTCCAGGGTACACTGTTGGCATTGAGTGGACACCTCAGGCCTGGCCACACAAAGTCAGGCTGGCAGAGTTCCTGAGAGCTGGGTGCCAACCAGACCCTACCTTCAGATAGGTAATGCCCATGCTTCCTTTTTCTTTGAGGGGGGCTCAACTTTTATGTATCTTCCGGATTATACCAGGTTCAGGAGCGTCATATTATTAGTTGGAGCTCCGAACCGTGTCAAGTAGGAAGAGGCCATTTGGGGGAATGGGACTGTAGCCTGATGCCTCCCCAGAAATGCAAGAATAGATGGAAAATGTGCGAGAAGACAGAAACAGAAGGTAAATGCGGTCCCTAAGAGACTGGGTTGCTGGCACCTGTTCATTTGTTTGATGAGAGGTGAGCAGAGACAACAGGGAAAGGGATCTGAAGTCATGTCTACTGAGTGCCAAGAGCAACGCTCCACCCAATGGACACATACAAATGTTATGCTGGGAGAATGCAGGATGCCCCCTTATCTTTGGGGGGGCGTGAAGCTGAAACCAGTGGACTTGGTTACAAAGGGTAAAGGGCAAGGGTGTCTAGGTGACTGATGGTGAGTGATTATGGTGAATGATTATGGAAAAGCGTGGCGTTCCTGGCTGTATGGGTATACCTTGGGCCGAGCACAGCTTGTTCCTGGAATGGGGGCCTCGGGTCTTGAAGACGAGGTTAGAAAGGACATGTCTCAGGACCCTCCGTAGCCCTGGACACAGGGTCAGCCCAGACTCATGCTCAAGCCTCCTCGGCCCACCTCTCTCCTCTCTGCCAATACCTTCAACACTTCCTGCCCAGCGAAATCAATCTCCTACATAATTACCTGTGAGGCGGGGTCTGGCCCAGCCAGTTGGTGAGCATGTACCCCCCTCAGCACCAAACCTGCCTCCCCCCTCTTCTCTTTGGACCTTCACGGCTCCCGCCAGTGGTCTGCATTGTCCAGTCTGTACCACCTCCTCTGCACTTGCTTCCTACACGCTCAGGTGTGGATGCCCCTCAGGTCCACCACCCTCCTTCAGCAGGGATAGGGAAACCGCTGGGGACCCAGAAGCTAATGACGTAGCACCCCTTCAAGATGATAGTCCTTAAAATGTTGCCACACTTTTATTTAGGAGTGAGGCTGAGGGTGGGGGAAGGGTGTGCACCCCACTGAGAAACTGAAGCCCTCAAATAACCAGAGCCTTCAGATAACCAGAGCTTCCCTCTGAGAAGGTAGTTAGGAGACTCCAGTGGTCCTTCAGCCCCACGCCACCCCCAGAGATGATCAGATTGTTCTCCTCGGAAAGAGTCCTGAGAAATACGTATTTTTCCCGCTTCTGCTACTTTAGTGTCCAATTCAAACTGGCTGTCAAGGGGCCACCCGTGTTCCCAGCTTCCTGGGGAATCCAGGGTCCCAGGGGAGAAGGGCTGCAGGCTTGTCCAGCACAGGACCAGCACCTAGAGTAGAGTGGCTCAACTAGTGTCTAGCTCTAGGGTAGACCCCAGGCCCCTCACCGGCACCTCCTACCACCCTCTGTGGATCTATGTCTCCAGTCTGCAGAGCCCCCTGCACAGGAGAAGGGAAGCTCGGTGGCAGGGACTGTTTGCAGGGCAGAGTCTTAGTCGTAAGTAAGCTCCCAGCACAAGGACTTTGTCAGTAAATAGAAAGGGACAGAAATTCAGTGCGGGGGAGAGACCGGGCTTCCCCTGGACTGAGTTTTACGTTGCTGGTTCCCATCAGGCTGAGATAACCTGGCTACAAATTCCCACCCTGAACACTGAGATGTGAACCCACACTGAGTCATGTTCTGGGTGCCATTTAGGAGTGATGGAATAAAGGATGTGTTGAGAGCTTATCTCACTGGCAAGCTCCACGCTAAGGGCTGGCAATGCAGACACAAGCCTGATAGAGTTTCCGCTTAAAGAACTTCAGATTCTAGTGGGGGAGATGGACGAGAAAACAGCCAGTGGGATGGAGAGTGACAGATGCCAAGTGAGGATCATCTCCAGGGACTGCAGGAATGTAGAGGAGGAACCCCAAGCCAGCCTGAGGGTGGAGGGAGTCAGGGAAATTTTCTAGAGCAGATGGTTCTTTTGAAATGAACCCTTCTATTATTTCTGGTTGAACCTTAAAAATAAACAAAAAATTTGCCTAAATGCAGGTTTTGAAAGACACAGAGTGAGTGAGAGAGAAGACAAGGTGTGTCTCAGACACACATCCACTGGAATGCTATCATCACTCTTGGAATCTCTACGTCCCTGGTGGAAAACCTCTAAGGGATGTCTGGGTTACAAAGTTCTGATGGAATCAGTGAATCAAAAACTAAGTCCCCGGGACTTCCCTGGTGGCACAGTGGTTAAGAATCCGCCTGCCAATGCAGGAGACACAGGTTCGATCCCTAGTCTGGGAAGATCCCACATGCCGTGGAGCAACTAAGCCCGTGTGCCACAACTACTGAGCCTGCGCTCTAGAGCCCGCAAGCCACAACTACTGAAGCCCACACGCCTAGAGCCTGTGCTCCGCAACAGGAGAAGCCACCACAATGAGAAGCCCGCTCACCGCAACTAGAGAAAGCCCGCGCACAGCAACAGACCCAAGACAGCCAAAGATAAATAAATTTATTTAAAAAATTAACTAAGTCCCCTATTTGCAAACCAACATCTCTGTCATGCAAAGTCCTGTTTCCCTGAGCCAAAATTTCTCACTTCTAGAGAATCACTTACATTATCTGAATTAAAATTGAAGGGAGAAATAAAAATCACACTTCATGCTGGGTTGATTTTCTCTAATGATCTGATCCCTGCCCCCTCTTTGGGTGAGAAATTATTACAGACATAAATATTTGTAATTCTTTCTCTGATGTATTATATTTGTTAACATCACCACGGGGCAGATGCTGTGCTTGAAAAAATAAGAATGTTGAATGGTGGGGACTGAAGAGAGAAAACCAGGAAGGAGGATGGGATTCTTCCCTTGAGCAGGCTTCCCCAGCAGTGGGCTCTAGTGGAGGGAGGTCTGGACCACTGGTCGGGGAACTTAGCTTCCAGTTCTGACGCCTGCTAGCATTGTGCCTGGGGACAAAAGCACTTAAACCTCTGTGGACCTGTCTCCTCTTCCACAAGATATCTGGGGGATACTAAAATAGATTCATAGATGCAAAAAAGATTTTATAAAGCAGTAAGTTCCACACATGCACATTTCAATGAAGAGCACAGGTGCTAAGGAAGCTACCTGCTTCCTCTTCACCTTCACAAACAATATGCTTGACACGCTTCACTTCTCTGATCTCCCCGTCAACAAGGCTCCAGACTCACACAAATATGGATTCAAATCCCAGGTCTGTGATCACAGGTTCACAGGTCATACCCAGAAGTGGATGTCCTCCTGATATCAATAGACTAGGAAATCTACCAATAAGGAAAATGAGTAGATCTCTGAAGAGCAGCAAGATAAGAGCCTGTGCCATACCCCCTTGAATAAGGCTCAAGGCTGGGGACATGATATCATACTGTCACATCTCTCCCATACTACCTTGAAAAGGACTGTGCGCACATTAGGCCTTCACTAAAGTGTTGCTACTAATTTAAAGCAGTTAATGGAGCACCCGGTTATTAAAAAACTATCATGTTACAATATTTATGCTTTATGTAGAAAGCTGTAAACTGTGGTATAATTTCTAAAAGCAAGAAAGAAAAGGAGGGACTTCCTTGGTGGTGCAGTGGATAAGAATCTGCCTGCCAATGCTGGGGACACGGTTCCAGCCCTGGTCTGGGAAGATCCCACATGCTGTGGGGCAACTAAGCCCTTGCGCCACAACTACTGAGCCTGCTCCCTAGAGCCCGCGTGCCACAACTACTGAAGCCCACATGCCTAGAGCCCGTGCTCCACAACAAGAGAAGCCACCGCAATGAGAAGCCCGCACTCTGCATGGAAGAGTAGCCCCCGCTTGCCACAATTAGAGAAAGTTGGCACGCAGCAACAAAGACCCAACGCAGCCAAAACAATGAAAATTAAATTAAATATTTTAAAAAAAGAAAAGAAAGAGAAAGAAAGAAGTTAATTGTTTAACAATAGAGAAATGGTTTAATAATCAATAATATACCCCCCTAATTCTGAAGTATTAAAAATGATTTTAGATGACATATAAAAATTCTCTATAATGTATAGTGAGTAAAATAAAAATGCATATACACCACATTGTTTCCACTAAGGAAAGCAAACATATCTATAAAATAAAAGTATGTATAGGAAAAAATCCACTAGAAGAAATCAGACCAAAATATTGACAGTGATTTTTCTAAGGTATAGGAACCTGATTGATTGGTTTTCTTTTTTTTCCCTACCATGTTCAAAATTTCTATAATTCACCTGTTTACTCTTTTAACAGGGAAAAAAACAATTTTAAAAAATAATGGTGGTTAGCCTGACCACAGAGAATGCCTTCTTGGCATGGATCTGCATGTATATTTATATCTTTCTATTCTGTCAAAATCAATGTGAAAAGGCAGCCCAGACTATGTGGGAAAATCTCTGCATCTCATGCATTTTTCACAGATTTGTTGAAATAAGCGAGAGATGAGGGAGAGGACCTCTTTGCCCTGAAAACAGATTATATAAACTAGAAGTGATATTGTGGTGATGGTGACCAGAGACATGCAGGTTAGGAGACGCTTCTGAGACTGCAAACGTGTCATGAAAATGCTGACAACTTGGGAAGCCACAGTTAATACCTGTGACAAATTAAAGAGGATTGGCATGCATCTTTATTAAGACATTTATTTTGATTACAAAGAGATTAAAGAGCTGAAGCTGCCTCCAAGACAAGAAGTTTGATAAAATGGATCAGAAAGCATGAGATGAGGTTTCCAGACAACAAGTTTAATGTCTAAGTGGACAGTGCAGTTCACTTCATGATGGGTGAATTGTTCATGAAGACCTCCACCTTCTCCAAATGCCTCGTCCATAACTTATTACTGGATCAAAGCCTTTAAGAATTCAAATGTATACTTTTCCTCCGTACAGTCCTACCCCACAATGAAGTGTAAGCCACAGAAAGAAGTACCATTTTAATACATTAACAAACACTGGGTGTGTCAGAATTCCACCCTCCATGTTTCATATCCAAACTCTCCCCTGCTGCTTGGCATCATACCTGACGTGCCACCATTATTGCTTTACTTTTTGACCCTTGAATAGCCCCTCATTTCTTAAGATTCCCCAAACAATGCTTTCCCTCTGGGAGATAAAGCTCTATGTGACTGTCAGAGCATCTCATAGATTAGTAGTTGACCATCAATAAGGAAAGCATCTAGTTGGAGAGGCAAGACAAGAGGAAGAAGTAGGCCTCAAAAGGCAAGATCTTCTCAACATTGCATGTCTTGTGTCTGAAGCTTCCAGAGATCATGTTCTCATTGGTTGTTCTGTGAATTACCTAAATCTTCCATGGAACTGAGGAACAGGGAACCTAGAATGTGTTGAGCATTTCCCATACACGATATCAATTC
Organism: Neophocaena asiaeorientalis asiaeorientalis; assembly: GCF_003031525.2. Taxonomy (NCBI): domain Eukaryota; kingdom Metazoa; phylum Chordata; class Mammalia; order Artiodactyla; family Phocoenidae; genus Neophocaena; species Neophocaena asiaeorientalis. The sequence continues at coordinate 1,231,768 of NW_020175528.1, forward strand.
ATAATCCCAGCTTTTCTTCATTTTCAGAATAACATCAGCTCTGATTAGTTAAGAAACTTAGAAGTTTGCATGTTAATACATGACAGATTTTGGCAAGGACTCGAGAGCCTGAGAGACAGAATTCTCCAAAAGCTACTACTCTTTCTGACCAGCTGCCAGTTTTAGCCAGGCAAGACATGTCATGGTGCTGTCCGTGGTACTGAACGCCATGACTTTATGCCAATTATGAAGGACCAAAGGAATGGAAGCTTAGGTCCTCGTTAAAATCTGCAGCTTTCTTTTCGCCTCTGCACCTTCAGACAAAACTGTCTCATTGACCTGTACAATTTAGTGTGACATTTTCCCAAAGTGCTCTCTACAACCGTATTTGCTTCAGACATCAATTTTAAGAGTGAAAGGTCGACTTTCTGGATGTGAAATATTTTATACATGACATTTTATCTGTCATTGCTAAGATTAACACAAAGCGTTTGCCCTGAAGAATAACTAAAAATGCAGTCAAACAAGATTATCTATTGCACAGAAAAAAATAACACCTCATTAAAGAGACTGTGTATATAGCTCTTGGCAAAGAGGTCAGTATCATTAAAGCAATGCCAGAAAGCACACAGCAGACAAAGAGGATGGGTTTATCTTGCCTCATCCCTGAATGAGCCAGGACTCAGTCTTATGGGGAAAACTGAGAATCATTAGAATTGAAGCTAGGCTTACTGGTACCCAATCAAAATCTGATCTTCTACCGTTCACTATGGTAACAAATGCTCTTATTGCTCCTCACGGCATAGCCATCATTCTGCCCTCCAGAGGGACAATAACAGGGAGGATAACCCCAGACACTCACCACCTGCCACTGTTGCTGGGGCAACAGGTGCAACTTATGAAGTGCCTTCATGCAGGAGAAGACCTGAAAGCTTCTTTGAACTCATGTAGGATCAGTGCACCACTGGTCTCAAATTTGGGGTATAGATCTTCCATAGCCAAACCTCCCTCATACTTCTCCCCATTTTTAGAAGATGGAGTCAGCAAAAACTCTGGACGTACTGCTTTGTGTACTCAAGGGAATATGGGTTTTGGAGTCAGACAGCTTTCTGTTCATGTACTGACTCTACTGACAAAGAGCTGTGCAATCTTGGGCAAGTCACTTTACCTTCATTCACCTCAGATTTCTAATCTGTAAAGTGGACATGACTGTAAATCCTACTCCCTAGTGTTTCTGTGGGGATTAACTGCAATTAGTACCATGTACTCAATAAATGTTGGTTTACTTGCCAATCCACAGAATGCTGTGGGCGCTGAGAACCCAGTATAGCATGTTAATTTCTTACTATAGTTTTCAGACATATTTAGTCACAGGCCCATTTGTTGAGTGAAATTGTGTGGGTGGAAGACCTGGAGTTCCAGCACCTCAGGCCAGTCGTACTTCAATCCCAGTACCCCGAGATGGTCCCAGAAGTCTGTGGGAACCACAGGTTTCTCGAGGTTGGTTTATCAATTGCTCTGGGTACTCATTGTGTCTTCTTTTCACCTATACTGGCCTTGTGACTATTTTAACTTCTTCAGAAAGAAACTAGGTGTCTTCTCTAGCCCTAAACTAGAAAGTTCCAGGAGATGGACCCTGTTTCCAGCCAAATGAGTGCAGACAGATCTTTCCTGGCATCCTGCAAAGTAAATAAATGACATTTGTGTTTTGATCTTCCCCACAGTTCCCAGGATGGGACTGCACACCACATATTCAGCACATAGGCCATACCTTTAAGCCAAATCCTGTTCATTCTTCAAAATTCAGGGCAGATGGAAACTCAACAGAGAAGTTTCACTGAGCTTCCCAGTCCACACAGACTCTTCTTTCAGTGACCTCACTGGGTTGTAAAACATCTGGGATTTGAGGGGGAATCATATCTTTGGCTGTTTTCCCACAGTTCTCAACTCCTCTCTTTTTCCTAATTTTGCCTAAGCTAGAAGCCCTAGGGAGCTCAGCATATACACAATGGGTAGAAGAGAACTGAGACATATCCTCACAGTACGGTTCATTATATTGTTTGTATTTGGGAAGGCTCCCTTGAAACATGGGATAATAGGAGTTCTGATGAGAAAGTGGGACAGTAGAGTGATTCAGACAGTGGACTCTGGAGTCTAATACTCTAGGTTCATACTCTGGCTCTGTCACTGTGTGGCTTGGGACAAGTTATCTAACGTCTCCCTGCCTCAGTTTTCTCATTTGTAAAATTAAAATAATAGTAGTTCTTTACTCACAGGGTCGTTGTGAGTATTCAATAAGCTAGTACATGTAAAGACCTCAGAACAGTGCCTGGCATGTAGTTCCATAAACTTCTTATTGACACTTTGCACAGTGCTTAATAATGAAATGAGTTAGTGTGGGATTGTCAAAAGAGCACTGGACTGAGAGTCAGGATCTACATTCTAATTTTGGGTCCTCCATCCACTTGATGTGTGATTTTAATCAAGTTACCTTTGCTCTTTGGACCTGTTTCTCACAATTGTTTCATCAGTGGGTTGAAGTTGATCATCCATAAGGCCTCCTATTATCTATATCTTGTATTTATTTATGTATTTTTACTAAAGTGAAATTGATTTATAATATTATATTGGTTTCAGGAGTACAACATAGTGATTGAATATTTTTATAGATTATACTCCATTTAAAGTTATTATAAAACATCGGCTATTTTCCCTATGCTGTACAATATATCCTTGTATCATTTATTTTATACATAGTAGTTTTTACCTCTTAATCCCATATCCCTGTCTTTCCCTTTCCCCCTTCCCTCTCCCCACTGGTAACCACTAGTTTGTTCTCTATATCTATGAGTCTGTTTCTGTTTTGTTATATTTATTCATTTCTTTTATTTTTTAGATTCCACATATAAGTGATATCATACAGTATTTGTCTTCTCTGTCTGACTTATTTCACTAAGGATAATATCCTCCAGGTCCATTGATGTTGTTGCAAATTTGATTCTTTTTCATGGCCGAGTAATATTCCATTGTGTGTGTGTGTGTGTGTGTGTGTGTGTGTGTGTGTGTGTGTGTGTATGTATGTATGTATGTACACCACATCCTCTTGATCCATTCATCTGTTTATGGACACTTAGGCTGCTTCCATACCTTGGCTATTGTAAATAATGCTGCTATGAACATTGGGGTGCATATATCTTTATGAGTTAGTGAGGTTTTTACTTTAGATACAAACCCAGGAGTAGAATTGCTGGATCATATGGTAATTCTATTTTTGCTTTTTGAGGAACCTCCATACAATTTTCCATAATGGTTACACCAGTATACATTCTCATCAACGATGTATTAGGGTTCCATTTCTCCATATCCTTGGCAACATCTGTTATTTGTGTAATTTTGATGATAGCCACTCTGAGAGATGTGAGAAGATATCTCATTGTAGTTTTGATTTTCATTTCTCTGACAATTAGTAATGTTGAGCATCTGTTCATGTGCCTATTGACCATCTGTGTGTCTTCTTTGGAAACATGTCTATTCAGGTCTTCTGCCTAATTTTTAATTGGGTTGTTTGGATATTTTTGATACTGAATTGTATGAGCTGTTTATATATTTTGGATTCATAGGACATATCATTTGCAAATATTTTCTCCTCTTCAGTAGGTTGTCTTTTCAATTTTTCAGTGGTTTCCTTTGCTGTGCAAAAGATTTTAAGTTTAATTAGCTCCCATTTGTTTATTTTTGCTTTTGTTTCCTTTGTCTGAGGAGACTGATCTAAAAAAAATATTGCTACAAACTTATGTGAAAGAGTGTTCTGCCTATGTTCTCTTCTAGGAGTTGTATGGTTTCCAGTCTTACGTTGAGGCTTTTAATCCACTTTGAGTTTATTTTTGTATATGGTGTGAGAAAGTATTCTAACTTAATTCTTTCACATGTAACTGTCCTGTTTTCCCAGTACCACTTATTGAAGAGACTGTCTTTTCCCTATTGTATATTCCTGCCTTCTTTGTCATACATTAATTGAACATATGTGTGTGGGTTTATTTCGGGGCTCTCTATTCTGTTCCATTGATCTATGTGCCTGTTTCTGTGCCAGTACCATACTGGTTTGATGACTGTAGCTTTATAGTGTAGTCTGAAGTCAGGGAGCATGATAACTCCAGCTTTGTTTTTTACCGCAGGATTGCTTTGGCTATTCAGGTCTTTTGTGTTTCCATGCAACTTTTAGGATTCTTTGTCATGAGTATTTTCGTAGAGAGTGCATTAAATATGTAATAGATTGCTTTGGGTAGCATGGACATTTTAACAATATTAAATCTTCCAATCCATGAACATGGGATATCTTGAAAGATCTTGGTTTCATTGAACTTTTCTATTGTTTTTTTAGTCTCTTATTTATTTCCTCTCTGATCTTTATTATATCCTTCCTTCTGCTGATTTTGGGCTTTATTTGTTCTTCTTTTTCTAAATCCTTTAGATGGTAAGTTAGGTTGTTATTTGAGATTTTTCTTATTTCTTGAAGTAGACCGGTATCACTATAAACTTTCCTCTTAAAACTGCTTTTGCTGTGTCCCATAGACCTTGGAAAGTTGTGTTTTTATTTTCATTTGTCTCATGGTATTTTCTGATTCCCCCTTGATTTATTCATTGACCCTTTTTTCTTTTTTTTAGTAGCATATTGTTTAGTCTCCAGTGTTTGTGTTTTTCCAATTTTTCTTCTTGCAATTGATTTCTAGTTTCACATTGTTGTGGTCAGAAAAAATGCTTCATATGATTTCTATCCTCTTAATTATGTTGAGACTTGCTTTGTGGCCTAGCATCTGATCAGGCCTGGAGAACTTTCCATGTGCACTTGAAAAGAATGTGTGTTCTGCTGTTCTGGGATGGAATGTCCTGTAGATATCCGTTAAGTCCTTCTGGTCTAAAATGTCATTTAAAACCACTTTTTCCTTATGGATTTTCTGTATGGATCATTTTTCCATCGATGTAAGTGTTAAAGTCACCTACTATTATTGTATTATTGTCAGTTTCTCCCTTTATGTCTGTTAATGTTTGCTTTATATATTTAGGTGCTCCAATATTGGATGCATATATGTTAATGAGTGTTACACCCTCTCCTTGTCGTGATCCCTTTATCATTATATAATGCACTTCTTTGTCTTTTGTTATAGACTTTGTTTTAAAGTCTACTTTATCTGATATGAGTATTGCCACTCAGCTTTCTTTTCATTTCCATTTGCATGAAATATCTCTCTTTCCCCTCACTTTCGGTCTGTGTGTGTCTTTAGATCTGAAATGAATCTGTTGTAGGCAGAATATACATTGGTCTTGGTTTTCTAAATCCAATCAGCCACCCTATGTCTTTTGGTTGGAGCATTTAGTCCATTGACATTTAAAGTGATTATGGATAGGAATGTACTTGTTACATTTTGTTACTTATTTCCTGGTTGTTTCTGTAGTTCTTCTCTATTCTTTTCTTCTTCTTTTAGTTTCTTCTCTTGTGGTTTGATGATTTTCTTTAGCAGTATACTTGAGTTCCTTTCTGTCTAGTCTGTGTATGTATTGTAGGTTTTTGATTTGTGGTTACCATGGTGTTCATATATGTCGACCTATAACTGTCTCTACTTGTTTTAAACTGATAGTCATTTAAGTTCAAACACATTCTAAAAGATATATGTAAGATATAAATTTTCACTCCCTCCTCATTTTCTGTTTTTGATGTCATATTTTACATCTTCTTGTCTGTCCTTTAATTGTTTATCGTAGTTGTAATTGACTTTACAATATTTGCCTTTTTATCTTTGTACTTGCCTACTTAAGTGGTTGACCCATAGCCTTTCCTATATATATTGCTTTTACTAGTGGAGAATTCTTGTAAATTCTTACTTCTTGTAGCTTTTTCTTTACCACTTAGAGAATACCCTTTAACATTTAAAGTTGGTTTAGTATTGATGGACTCTTTTAGTTTTTGCTTGTCTGAGAAGTTCTTTTTGTCCTCTTCAATTCTGAATGCTAACCTTGCTGGGTAGAGTATCCTAGGTTGTAGGTTTTTCCCTTTCAGCACTTTAGATATATATTCCACCCCTTTCTGGCCCGCAGAGTTTCTCCAGAAGAATCAGCTGATAGCCTTATTGGGGTCCTTTGTATGTGACTCTTTGTTTTTCTCTTACTGCTTTAAAATTCTCTCTTTGTCTTTAATTTTTGCCATTTTAATTATGATATGTCTTGGTGTGAGTCTCTTGGATTCGTCTTGCTCGAGACTTTCTGTGCTTCCTGAATCTGTTTTCTTCTTCAGGTTCAGGAAGTTTTCAGCCATAATTTCATCAAATATATTTTCTATCCCTTTCTCTCTCTTCTTCTGGGACCCCTACAATGAAAATGTTATTATGCTTGATGTTGTCCTGTAAGTCCCTTAAACTATTCTTTCTTTTTTAATTTGTTTTTCTTTTTGCTGTTCTGAGTGGGTGATTTCCATTATTCTATCTTGAAGATTTCCTATGAATTCTGCTTTATCAGCCAGTCTGCTGATAATTCCTTCTAGTATGTTTTCATTTCAGTTACTGTATTTTTCAGTTCTGATGGGTCCTTTTTTATATTTTCTAGTTCCTTGTAAAAATTTTTGCTATGTTCATCTATTCTTTTCCCAAGTTCAGTTAGCATTCTTATTACTAATGCTTTGAATTCTTTATCTGATAAATTGTTTATCTCTGTTTCATTAGTTGTTTTTTTCAGGTTTTTTCTTGTTCTTTCATTTGCAACAAATTCTTTTCTTCTCATTTTGTTTACCTTTCTCTGTCTTTATGAAATTAGGTGAAACAGTTACCTATCTAGGTCTTGAAAGTGTGTCTTTATGTGGGGTCATCCCTATGCAGTCTGTGCATGCCCAGTGGTTTTGGTGGGAGACCTGGATCTTCCTCTGGGTGTGCTGGCAGCTACTACCTTGGTGGAAGTTAGGGCTAGAACCAATGCAAGGTGTGAGCCGGGGCTTCTCCTATGCTCAATGACTGTCACTACCCTATCGGGGGCAGGGGCAGCATCCAAAGTGCTGGAGCAGAAGCCCTGAGGGTCAGATCCAAGTCGGTTCCATTCCCTCTAATTGTGTGCTCTCCCTCCACCCCCAGCAATGGCACCTTCACCGTAGTGGAGAGCAGTGCCAGAGCAAGAGGAGCTGGAGTGGGCACCAGGTGCAGGCTGAGGTGTTGGCTGCTATGGTCCCAGCAAGCCAGTCAGAGCCCTAGGCTGTTTCCAATTATCTGCCTTCACACACTTGCCAGCAACAGCTGCCCTCACTCCGTTCAGATGCAGGGCCAGGTCCAAGCCAGATCTGACCCCACCATGTGCACACTCTCCTTGGCAATGGCAGTCTTCTCTCTAGTGTAGAGCTGAACCAAAGGAAGAGGAGCTGGAGCAGGCACCCAGTGCTGGCTGGGATGCACGCTGGGACAGTCTCAGGAATCTGACCAGAACCCCAAGCCATTTTCAATCTGCTTCCTCCACCTTATTTCCAGGAATAAGCCAAAGTGTGTGCACGTTCTTTATGAGCAGAGTCTTAGCTTCTTACAGGTGTCCAGTAAGACCCACTGGTTTTCACACCAGCAAAGGGGACTCATCTTCCTAGTGTCAGACGCCAGGGCTGGGGTGTCCAATATATGGTTTGAGCCCTTCACTCCCCAAGGAGGATCTCCAAGCCTGTGATATCTCCCTTCTCTTCTGTGTCCCCTGATAGGGGTCCCGGGTCCTGACCTGATCACTTCTCCTCCCTTACTACCTAACTCCCTGTAGATCTTTCTCTACAGCCTTAGTTGTAGAAGAGACTTTCTTCCAGTTTCCAGTTTTTTTTTTTCAGCAAGAATTGCTCCACATGTATATGTATTTTGGATGTGTTCATGCAGAGAGGTGACCTCGGCAACCTCCTACTTGGCCATCTTGATCTCCCCTCTTGTATCTATCTTTTTCAAATTTTTAACTATGGTAAAATATACATAACATAATATTTACCATCTTAACAATTTTTGACTGCACAGTTCAGTGGCATTAAGTACTTTCACATCATTGTGCAACCATCACACCATCCATCTCCAAAACTCTTAATCTTGCAAAACTGAAACTCTGTGCCCATTAAACAATTACTCCTCATTTCCTCCTTCTCCCAGCCCTGAGCAAACACCATTCTACTTTCTGACTCTAGGATTTTGAATACTCTAGATACCTCATATAAGTGTCATAATGCAAATATTTATCCTTTTGTGACTGGCCTATTTTACTTAGTATAACATTCCTAAGGTTTATCCACATCGTATCACATGTCAAAATGTCCTTCTTGTTTAAGGCTGAATAATATTCCATTGTGTGTATCTACCACATTTTGTTTATCCATTCATCCATTGATGAACATTTGGGTTACTTCCACCTTTCGACTATTGTGAATAATGCTGCCATGAGCATTAATATACAAATGTCCCTTTGATTCCCAGCTTTTGATTATTTCTGGTATATACCCAGAAGTGGAATTGATGGGTCATATGGTATTTCTATTTTTAATTTTTTGAGAACCCACAATACTGTTTTCACTAGCAGCTGTACCACTTTGCATTCCCACCAACATTACACGAGGGTTTCAATTTCTCCACATCCTCATAGCGTTTGTTATTTTCTGGGTTTGGGTTTTTAATAGCGGCTATCCTAATGAGTGTTTGAGACATCTTCTTTTGACTTTGTGACTTTCTGCTTGATGTGTCAGAAATGGCTGGTCCAGGTGTCTGCTGCCCAGGACCCTGCTCGGGTCCTCCTTCCCATGTCTGTTTTCTGTGCCGGATACTTGGTATTCACAGGACAATCTCCAAACCTTCCCTGAAAGGATGGTGATTTGCGCTTATAACTACATGTGACACACCTTGAATTAAAAAAGGAATTCAGCCCAACCTCATAAAAAATCAGCCTCTTCCTTTGATTTTATAGGCATAAGCAATTTGGGTCATATTTATGGGGTTAAGATCCAAGCTCTGATCGATGGCTTCTCATCTGCTTCCTGTATTCATGGCAAGGCCCCAGAAAAGCAGGCATGGGGAAATCTATGGCTGGGTGCCACTAAAATATAAATGTTCCTTTATTTCTAATATGCTAAAGAATGAAGCTTATATCATTACACCTGCCATAAAATATTAAATGTAAGTAATTCAATGTTACCCAAGGGCCAGAGCTAAGCTGGTGCCTTTTCCTTCCCCTCTTCAGGGAGGAATGGCTCTGAGTACCCCACCTGGCCCCCAAGAACTGGTGGGTGCCTGCACCTTTATCATTCATGGCTAGAGGCTGCCTTTCTTAGGGTCCCATGATGCTGGTTGCTGCAGGGAATGAATGGCAGAGAGCCAGGTCTGCAACCAACATTTTTGGCTTCTCCTGGGAGAGAGAGGACCAGAGGGGCTGCTTCTCTTCCTGACTCCTGCAAGTAAAAAGAAGATTCCCAATGTCTGATTTGACCTAAAGGTATACTGTGTCAGTTACTTGTTGTGTCCCAAATCCTGCCCCCTCAGCCCCTCTGGTCTCAGTGCAATCACGATGGACAGGTCAGTGCATACTCTCAGCACCTCCACATCCACTCGGAGCACCCACTTCACACTCAGGCACTGCCCAGAAGTGTGGGAAAGTTCATGTTCCCAGTAACAACTCCCCACAAATGGGAGGTGGAGGATGGGGATGGTTAATAAATATCTCAGCTGCTCGTTCTTTAGAGGGAAAACCTCCATGTGCATTCTACGTGATTCTCAATGGCTTCCCAGAAGGATCGAGTCCCATTGTGCCCACAGCAATAACTAGCTCAATTCTGCACCTTTCCAAGTTTCCTTGTCTTGTTTTCCTTGCCCCCTCACTTTGCCTTCCTGAGACACCTTCCAAGGAAATTACCTGGTCCAAGTCTTTGCCTCAGGCTCTGCTTTCAGGGGGGCCCATTTCAAGACATGGGCTCAAAATATGGGAAGGATTTCTGGAAGAAGAAGTGAACTTTGAGGCTTGGAGGCTGACAAGAAGACCAAACAGTTCTAAAAGTCAGCGTCTATGAAAAGAATTAGGCTTCAGTTGTGCTTCTTGTTCTCTATACATCTTACCCAGACCATCAAGGTCAGGCCACAGTTGTGCAGGTATTGCCCAAGCGCACCTAACACAGGAGTTTGAAATTTGATACTTGTTCTGCTCACCAGGCCACACCCTCAAGTGCTAGGCTGCAGCCAGCAGAATAAAAGATTTGTTTCTTAACAGGATACTGACCACTCATTCTCCAGGCCGTGTGGCTTCAGGTTGGCATCTGTACCAAGAAGGTACCTTTTTCCACTTTGCACAAAGGCCATCTTATAGGCCAGCTGTGGTCCTCAGTCACCTGGGGTTCTGCCCTATGTCTGACTACTTTTATCCACAAGGCTGACACTGTAACCAAGGCAGTCTCTCTCCCATGCCCTGTATGACATTTTATTTCTGCATCTGCCCTTGACTAATACTGACTTTCTCCCTCACTCTTCTCCCAAAATGTACTCCCATGTTCTCCAGTGTTTGTCTTCAAGTCTCTGCTCATTCTAATAAGCTTCCAAGCTCACTTGGATCACTGTAGTACTTATTGGGATTCATCTATTTGTTCATTTATTCATATGTTTATTCTTCAAGAAGGTGTTCAGTGTTTTCTGATAATGCGCTTGGCTCTGTGTCTGCAGACATGAAGAAATCCAGCCCCTGTCCTGGGGAGGGACAGGCAGACAGAGATAGACCGGTGATCAGTGCAGTGACAGAGGAATGCACAGGGGCTCTGTGAGCGTGAGGGGTCCCTCTCCCAGACTGGGGAAGAGGCAGTGACAGATAGCTGTCTTCACACAAGGTAAAGGTGGAGGGTGGGAGATGTGGAGGACATTCCAAGAGAGAACAGCAAGTTCAAGGACAAGGAGACAAGAATGTCCACAGGGGGCTCTAACTGTTCAGTTTTGTTGGAACATAAACTTGGAGGTAGAGAAAAGAGAGAGATGAGGCTTGGATGAGGTGGGGGTGGGGGGGTGAGCAAGGCCCTGTCCTTCAGGATAAGCCCAGTAAGGTGCTGATAGTAATCAACCCTGTAAGAAACAGGGAGACACTCCAGGTGCTCGGCAATGGCTTCACTCTTGCTTAGATTTTGCAAATAGTAGAAATTCAGTTGATTTCCCCCCCAAATCTACCTGTGTTCCTGGATGGGAAGCCATGTGGAGTAGGGGTTCATTGGGCTGGGATGAACACTTGGTTGTAATGAATGGATGAGAAACGTTGTGGATGTGGACATGGTCTTCTCAACTTGGAAGGTGCTGAGTCATGAAGACACGAGACTCTGATTACCTCTGTTGATCCCCATCCCTTTCATAGCGTGGACACTGGGTTTTCTGGTCTACACATCTCCGAGGTGAATTTCATTGTCTTTTCTGGTGAGAAAGTCTATAGGCAGGGTCTCATTGCCCTTCTTCTGGACAGAGGCATAAGACAGGAGCATGAAGAGAGGCAGGCAGGGGGTTGGCAGTGGGCTGGGAGGAGGGGTCCAATCCCTATTCATTTGCTCAAGATCTTAGCGTGACCTTGTAAAATTCAGGGAGAGCAGAAAAAGCTTGAGGTCTTTGTGTCTTACTGACCTTTATTCAAAGCCAGGTTCAAGCTCAGGCAAGTTATCGGTCTTCTCTGAACATCAGACCTCCTTCTCAAGGGAGTTCACGGTCCTTCCCTGGGCTGTTCAGACAATTTAAGAGACAATACAGAATGCCCAGCCCAGAGCCTGACTCTGAGGGTGACCCCAGATGGAGTTCATTACATGTCATCTTGTTCCTCTCTCCACCTTCCCCTCCTTTAGGGATCTCTTTCCACTTCTCTCGGCCTCCCTTTCTGTAAATACATGAGTTCTCTGCCAAGGGGTGTCAGCATTGTCCAACTCATCCATCTCTCTACGAGTTAATCCACTTCTGTGTTGCCACCAGTGAGGACTTCTTGAATCAGAGCTCTGACTGTGCGCTTAATTTGCCAATAATTCACCATGTGACTGTTGGCAAGTCACATTTCCTGCCTGGGCCTCAGCATGTCCATCTGTGGAATGGATGAGTGGACCAGATCACTTCTGAGAATCCTCCCAGCTCTAACATTATATGATTCATGACTATATACTGTCTAGGAAATAAAGCCCAAACTCCTTAGCATGGCATGTAGGCTCTCGCCAGGGCCCCCGCCCCATGGTCTGACTACAGTTTTACTCACATCATCCTTGGTTTTCTCTTTTCCGCTATCCAGTCCCTTGCCTTCTCACCCCAGTGGAATTCTCTGCTACCACTTAGAAACCCCATCACACTATCTATCTTTCCCTCACTCTTTCTGTTTCATCACAGCAACTAACAGTATTGGGCAGAGAGGAGATGTACAATGATTATTTTTTTCTGAGTTAATTTGAAATTTGATTATGAGTGTTACTGAGGGGAAGACAGAGAAAGCCTGAGCTTATAATCAGATATATGGCTGGTGAGTTCACTAGACCAGGCCATCTACACAGTTGTTAGGGCCAAAACACTGGCCTCAGAAGTCCCTGCAACTCCACATTCAGCCTGTTGGTGAGACTGTTATGAGCAGATGAGATAAAAATCACACGTGGATTTTATGTCTGGATATGTTACTTTGATCAAGGACGGGCAAACTGGAGTTGTGGATAGTGTAACAGAAGGCAGCGGGGTTAAGCCTCATTTCAGCTTTATATTAGCTTGCCACGTGCCCTGGAGTCCAGCTGCTTAACTTCTTGGGCCTCAGTTTCCTCATCTGCAGAATGAGGGTGCTCTTATCTCTGGAGGGTGCCCCACCCTGATTGAGACATTGCATACAAAGGTCCATTGGGAAACACATCCAAGTGCTACCCCAAAGGTATCAAGCAGTATCTGAAGTCATTGCCTATCACCCATTACAATAAGGCTTTGTAGAATGAGCAAATCCAGTCATGCACCCCCACCGCTGAGAAATGACTCATTCTCATGGATGTGACCTGAATAAGTGGAGGAAGTACAGCAGTCCTAAAATATTAAAATGCAAGAACAGCCTGATGGCCTCATTCATCACTGCCCGACTGCAACTTTCTGCTCTGTGTCACTCGTGCATTTACTAGCCCATGTTCATTCAGTGAGTGCACAACATCGGCTGAAACCCTGCTCTGTGCCAGGCCCCGGGCTAGGCTGTGGAGGTATGAATGGAAGGCCAGGGTCCTGCCTTAGAGCACCTCCAAGCCACGTGGGGAGGCCCACAGAAAGCAATTGCAATAAGTTCTGATCGGTGACAGAAAGAAGGGATAGCCCATGGGAGGCCAAGAGAAGGATCACTAAATCATCATGGTATCTGGAAATGTTCACAGAGGATGTAGAATTTAAGAGGAGTCTTACAGGATGGGGGCGTGTAAGGCGTTTGCGGAAGCAGAAGGGGAGCCAGCAGGTGGTAGGGGAGATGAGCCTTGAGTTTGGGCTGAACATCAACAGCAAAAGTTGGAGGGAAAGTGTGGGAACCGGCCGGCAAGCAAGTGTAAAGCCAAGCCAGCAGTCTGGCTGAGGACCCTGGAAGTCAACCTTTCCTTTACCCCAGAGCCTCAGGGATGTGCCGTCATTGTTACCACTTGGTGCTACTTCATGGGCAGGCAGGCACAGAGCCTGAGTGTCCAGGGGAGCTGCTTATGTCCAGGAGGGTATGAATGTCAATAGAGGAGTGGCCATGGGAGCTTAATGAAGGAGTGACTGACACCTGACCCTGACCAGACATTTCTTTGGCTGCAGGTTGCCTTGCAGAGACTCGAAGGCTGGGGCACCTTCCCCCTCTAGATGGGACTATTGTTGAGTGTCCTGCCCTGTGGATAGTAACTTGCATCCTAGTCTTGATTAAAATCCAAGTGTGGGATAGGAAGCCTGCCTCTGGCCACCCAGCACCTTTGGACCTGGTGACTTACTTGGTGGCTATGGCAGGAAATGGAGCAAGGTGCACTGAGGACTCAAAGGATCGTATACTATGAGGGTGGTAGTGGTTAAAGAGATATACACTTCAGTGCAACCTTCTAATTCTTAAAAATGATCGATTATGGCAGGCAGCAGGTGGGGAGAAGTTGTCAAGGGAACTCAGAGTCATGTGTCCTTGCTCAGAGATGAAGAAGGCAGAGAAAGCCCCATTAAGACTTGAAGTGGCTCTTTTTCTGACATGAGTCAGAGGACTCTGTGCATCCTCCAGTTCCGAGGCCCCCTCTTCCTCTGCAGGCCCGGGTCCACTGTGCTCTAAGACAGAAGCCTGCAGTCTGGTTGCCCCTGATTGAGACAGCCAGAGTCTCAAAGAGAGTTAAAGACAGGAGAAAATCAGATCAGAAGCCTTCGAGATTGCATTTCTAAGAGGTTACCATTATTTGTAATAAAGACAGAAGGGAGAATACGATTATGTAAAAAGATCTCTTCAGATGGCTGCCGATTCCCGCCATGCTGATATCAATTCAATCATACACCTAAAATTCAGAGGCCATGAGCTTCGGGAAGTCAATTCTTCCAAGAGGAAGGGGAAAACGAGCTTACAAAAGACTTGAATATGGCACTGTGTCTTTGTGTCATGTGTGGTGTGTGTCCGTGTGTGTGTTTGTGCTGTGCATGTGTGTCTGTGCCTGTGTCTGTTTCTGTGTGATGTGTATGTGTGTGTGTCTGTGTGTCTTTGTGCTGCGTGTGTGTGATGTATCTGTGTGTGTATGTGTGTCTGTGAGTGTCCGTGTGGGTGTCTATGTGTGTCTGTGTCTGTGTGTATGTATCTGTGTGTGTGTCTGTGTTTGTCTGTGTGTGTCTGTGTGTCTGTGTATGTATGTCAGTGTGTGTGTGTCTATGTGTCTGTGTGTGTGTCTGTGTGTGTCTGTATGTATGCCAGTGTGTGTCTCTGTGTGTGTGTCTGTGTGTGTGTGTCTGTGTATGTATGTCAGTGTGTGTCAGTGTGTGTCAGTGTGTGTCTGTGTGTGTCTTGTGTGTCTGTGTCTGTATGTCAGTGTGTGTGTGTATGTCAGTGTGTGTGTGTGTGTCTGTGTATGTATGTCAGTGTGTGTCAGTGTGTGTCTGTGTATGTATGTCAGTGTGTGTCTGTGTGTGTCTGTATGTCAGTGTATGTGTGTGTCCGTGTGTGTGTGTGTCCGTGTGTGTGTGTGTGTGTGTCTGTGTGTGTGTGTCTGTGTGTGTGTGCGCATGGGTAAGTGAGAGTCAGGAGGCCCAGAATGGCTTACTCTTTGACCTTCAGAACCCCTCCCCTCCCTGACAACTGAGGCTCCATGCCACACCAGAATCTAAATTAAACTAGTTAAATTAGTTAAACCAGAAAAGTCCTCTTTTGTCCTTTCCAGTGTCACGGTCGGGCCTTTGGAAGCGGCAGGGGAGTGAGGTTCAATGAGTCAATTACTGCTTTTTTTGATTCTGGTAATTCTGTTGTCAATCAGCAGAGTTATTTGTAGGTTGAATACTGTCCAATTAGGTTACCGATGCATGAGTTACTGACGATCAATAATAGCTTCTCCCGCGTGCTGACTGTGCGTTGGACACCGTGAAGGCCCTTTGAACATTTTACTTCTTATAATCCTTATAATAACCAGATAATAGCCAGAAAGAATAGATATTTGTCTCCCCATTTTACAGAGGTAGAAACGGAGGCTCGGGACCATATTCAAGCTCGCAAAGCAGGTGCGCGTTGGAGACCAGATTTGAATTCAGGAAGGATCCCTTGTTCAGCCTTTCTGGAGCCTGGTGGTGAGGGGAGGAAGAAGACAAGGGGGGCCTGCAGTTGGAGACGAGTATGAAGGGATTTGAGTGTCATTCTAGGGGGCTCGACCTTCCTTCTTTCTAGTTTCCAGGCTCTGCCTGTGGACTGGCCTGCACCGGGCATCCCCTGAAGTACAGACAAGCCCGTGGAGTGGCAGAGCTCTCCCACTGCTCAGGACTCAGATTTGGGGCACAGAGGTCCCCGACCCAGGCCCCACATAAAAAGGTGGGGCTGGGAACTGACCCTCTGCCAAGTACACAGCCCCCAGCTTTCATCAGCCTGTCAGAGCCCGTGTAGGCATGCCAAGATTTCGCTGAAAGCCAGCTGCTCTCCGTGTATTAAAAGCTGAAGTCCTGGGGGCGGGAGGTGAGGGGGTGGAAGAGACGGAGGCCTTCTGTGTTTTCTTTATGGAGCCGTTTGCCACTGCTCTGTGTGAACTGTGCCACAGAAACTCAGCTGCCAGGGGCTTCAACTGGCAGCTTTCACTGGACAATGGGCTGATGTGTCTGCTGAGTGCACCCCATCGTCGTGAACCAAATCGCACAGCTTCACAAGCCAGGAAGGGGCTAGTGGTCCTTGCAATACTCACCCTCCACCAGCTCCCTGGAGATGAACAGTTGAGGGAAGCACGCAGCACCTACCTCTTCCCAATCAGCAGCAAGGTGACTGTCTCCAAAAGGGCCGCTGCCCGCTGGGGCTCAGCTGGCCAGATCCAGGCTCGCAATTTAGGGATGTAGGGCTTCCTTCCTGGGAGCCAACATTTCTCTCTCTCTCTACTCTGGGGCCCAGTTACTGCCCATTCTGTGTTGGCAGATGTATCAATGTCCAAGGGCTGCTGTAACAAACACAAAGCAAACGGCATAAACAACAGAAATGTATTGTCTCACAGATCTGGAGGCTGGAAGCCTGAAATCGAGGGGTTGACACGTTGGTTCCTCCTGATGGCTGTGTGGGAGAATCTGTCTTTCTCCCGGTTTCTGGTGGCCTCAGGCGTTCCTTGGTTTATAGATGGCATTCTCCTTGTATCTTCACATCACCTTCCCTCTGTACGTGTCTCGTTCTGTGTCCAAATTTCCCCTTTTATTAAGGATACGGTCATGTTGGATTAGGGACCACCCTAATGACCTCACTTTAACTTGATCATGGGCAAAGACTCTCTTTCCAAATAAGGTCACATTCACAGGTACTGGGGGTTAGGACTTTAACGTCTTGGTGGAGGTAGGGGACACAATCAACCCGTAACGGCCGAGATGCTGCCTTTGCGTCTGAATCTGCGCTGGAGCTATGGATACGTTGGCTGCCACAGCTGATGGAGATACACTCAGGGTGTAGGACAGCTTCATTTCAGATGGAGAATAGAATCTTCCTCACTCCGAGATCTTGAGCTCCGGACCAGCCCACAAAGGAAGCGTCTCTGTTTGCAGGGGGAGGGGGGAAGAGCACCTGAGCCTCTACCAGCTTTCATTCCATTTGCATTAATTAGCTGAACGCTAATTGAGCTCTTACTCTTGGCCTAGAACTGGTTTAAGGGCTTTATAATATTAGCTGATTGAACCCTCAGAATGTCCATAGGGGGTAGATACTAGCATAAGACCTGTTCTACAGACAGCAAGTAACTTTCCTGGGCTCACTGAAGTGACAGAATTGGGATGAAAACTCAGGCACTCTGACTCCAGGGCCCAAGCCCTTAATTCTAAATTCTCGATAATGCAGATTTTAACACCCCGCCCCCCAAACCCACCCAGAGCTTCTGATTTAGAAAATCTGAGATAGAGGCCAGGAATCTGAATTTTAAGAGCACCTGTAGTGATTCTGATGCGGAGTCCACGGTCCACACGTGGATAAACAGTGTCCTCCTTTTTCCATGGAAATGACTTTGTCAGATAAGGTGCAGTCCTCTGGGTATCCAGAGCAATCACCCTGGTTTTCCTCCCACTTCTCTGACTGCTGTCTCTCTCCTCGCAGGCACGTAGTGATGGGTCTCCATACACACCCACTCCACTCTCTTCTCCACACAGCAGCAAAAGAATCTATTTGCAATACAAACTTGTGGCCACATATCTGTCTGTCACCCCGTAGCTCCTAGAATAAAACCTGCGTCCATAACACCGCCACAGGCCTTCCGGGAGCCATTCGTGCTCATGGCTGGGTTTAAGTCCCAGCTGTGCAAATGGAGCAAGTATTTTAAGCCCCCTGAGCCTCGTCTATAAAGCAGAAATAGTAACATCACTTCCACAAGGGTGGCAGCCAAGATGGAACGTGGCAATGCACAGAACATGTCCAGTTCCACTCGTGGCCCCTAGGGGGCGCGCGGTCAGAGGCGGCTTTCATGGTAAGCGCACCCTCGGAATTTCCAGCTCTGTGTGACCCCGACCTCATCGGAGAGCTCTTATTTGCTGGGCCCTAGAAAGATGTGTAATAATTGTGCAAAGGCTAGGGCCCTTTACTGCACAGGTCTGGCACTAGTTCTTCGGGGGCTTTTCCAGCCCGATACCCAGGAGAGCACGCACCTTGTAGAAAAGACGGGGGAAGTGTAGACCATCCTTCCTCCAGGCCTGAAGGTTCTCGGTGTACAGATGCCAGGCCCTCCCCTTCCCCAGCCTGGCCAGCTGCTCTCTTAATCTTCCGGGCACAGCGCTTGTCTTGTCTGCTGTTTCCCGAGCAGACAGTGGGGCGTTGTGGGCTCTTGTTAACTAATGAGGTGGGAGCAGAGATGAGGGTTCTGGCCGCCTGACACAGACCCGCATATGCTGCTCCATTAGGAGGGAATGGGGATGTGTCCTGCTATGCGGTGTTTCCTCTCGGCAAAGCTGCCCTGTGTCAGCGGCCATGACCAGCCGTACCATACCATCTGCTTCTCGGACAGTGGTTTGTGGGTTTGAGGAGGGCAGTCGAGGTTTGAATGTGGCCCTCGGAACGTTGATACCTTGCCTGAACCATAAGGGGATGGATTGAAGCATCTCAAGAATGCTTTTTCCGTTTGGATTATTTGTGCTTTTTTAAAATCCCAAGAAGAGGCCTGGCCCCATGACCAATGTTCTGTGCTGACCCGCTATGCTTCTCTCTCTGCTTCCTTCTCTCTCTCTCCCCCACCACCATCCCATTCTCTGAGGAAAATGTATTAAGAAGACCAGAAGAGACCCTTTGGAATTACAGCCAGCTCCGAGGTCACAAACTAGACCTACTAAATGACATCCCTGGGACCAGGGCCCACGAATCTTTGCATCCAGCTTGGCATCGTGCTTCCTCAGAGCCATGGGGGCCTTGAAATGGAGTTTGGAAGTTTTCATCCTTAGCTGAACTGCATGTGCTCTGTGGTTCTCACACGTAGAATAGAACCCCGAGACCACTCAGGTATTCAAACTATGCAAGACGAGTGCTTGGAGCATATGTTACTGAATGGTCGTTATTCCAGCAGCTGCACTGCGGTTGATCTATATCCATCTGGCCATGGTTTCCTCGTCTCTGAAAGTCAGACCTGGTCCAAGCAACAGCACTGCATCATGCGGGAGAAAGAGCCCAGGTTTTGGGGTTGGACTTGGTTCAGACACTGGCTCCATGACTGACTAATTGTCTGGCCTTGAGCAAGGTACAAGTGTCCCCCGGTTTCCTTTCCTGAAAATGAGTACAAACAGGTTGACCTTGCGGGATTTCTGTGAGAATTCAAAGAGATGATGGTTGTGAAGTGAGTGGTGTGTGAAACATCAGGGTTCTTCCCCCACTCCCCTGGCTATAGCTCGGATGTGTCCCTTTATGATCTTGTTGAAACTAGTACTTGCCTAGCAGATGGCTTCCTAAAGCACGCATTGCGTATCGGTCCAGGCTACCTTGTAAAGTAGAGCTGACTTTCAGGCGTTCTAATATACTTCTTAACGCGAATTTCACCTTCCCCTGCATATGGAACATCGTAACAATCTATGCTGACTAGATTTGCAAGTGATTGCCAGAGAATGAATGAAAAGGGTTAAAAATTTATAGAACAGTCTTATTTTTTGTAAAAAACATTAAATGAAAATAATAAAAATATGTATAGATACAGAATGATTGTATATGCAAAGAGAAGGCTTTAAAGCGCAGTGTTAACAGTAGTTTGCCTGGAGGGTGCAATTATAGAGCCTTCTCATTTCCTTTTTGTTTTTTCATAAACTTAATTTTTTTAGAGTAGCTTTAGATTTACAGAAAATTTTCAGATGATAGTACAGAGAATTCCCATAAACCCCGCTCTCAGTTTGCCTTATTATTAATATCGCACATTACTATGGTACATTTGTTACAGTTAATGAACCCGTGTTGATAGATTCTCATTAACTAAAGTCCACACTTGTTCAGATTTTCTTACTTTCTACCTAACGTCCTTATTTTGTTCTAGGATCGCATCCAGCACGCCACATTACAGTCATCCTGTCTCCTCAGGCTACACTTGGCTGAAACGGCTTCTCAGACTGTCCTTGGTTTTGATGACCTTGACAGTTTTGAGGTAGGCTGATCAGATATCTTAAAGAATGCCCCTTGATTGGGATTTGTATCATGTTTTTCTCGTGATTAGACTGGGGCTCTGAGTTTTGGAGAGGAATATCACAGAGGTCCAGGGCCATTTTCATCGCATCACATCAAAGATACATACTGTCAACCTGACTTGCCACTGTTAAATTTGACCTTAATCACCTGGCTGAGGCCATGTTTATCAGGTTTCTCCACCGTAAATGTAGTTGTATCCCACCCCCCTTTTCCATACTATACTCTTTTGTTTATTGTTCCATATTCTCTGAAGTTTTTTTTTTTTTTCTTTCAATGAACATAATTACTTTGATAATCAGGGAGAATAGAGGTATTTTCATTTTGGAAAAAAAAAAATGACAAGGTCTCATCAGACCTTCATCCTTTCTTTCTGTGTCGTTGTGGCTTGATTTTCACACTACTGCACACGGCTCCTCCAGAAGTCCCTGCAGGGAGTGGTCTGGCTGCAGCCTCAGTTCCTGCTGAGTGTGACCCTGACCTTGGCCCCTGCTGCTGGCCTTGTGGAGCGTGTATCTTGCAGAGGCACTTCCGATGGAGCCGCCTGAGCGGCTCCATAAATCAGCCGGGAGCCTTGCCCTCACTGTAAAAGTGAAAGGGACTTTCAGCTGCACTTTCTCCTTGCTGCCCAAGGTAAACAGGGTGTAAATCTTGCTGAAGGAGAAGTTCATATCCATCCACCTGAAAACACCCCAGCAGCTTGGAAGACAATCTGCTCCACACCTCCGTGCACTCAAAACACCCAGCTCCGCCGCCCCAGGCCGGGCACATTGTGTCCAATTCTCAGTGGGATGAATGAGTGAATTAGAGCAGTTTCCTCCCTTCTCTCATCCCTGGCTTTTTGTCAAAGAAGCGAGAGTGACGCATTGAAAATGGACAGCTTTTCATATGGTACCAGTTTCCCAGTCACCTGTAGCAGCCACACGGTCCTAAAATTCACTATCCTTGGGGTTTTTTTTTGTTTGTTTTGCCAAAGGAACAGTTTTCCAGAGTGAGTCTGAGAGCAGGTGTCTAATTGCTCTGCTTTAAAGGGAGCCTGGTGCAGAAGGAAAGGTTCAGAAAGGACATTGTGGGGTCTGGGTGCACCGGATGGATGGCCTGTGGACTGCACTTTGTTTATTTAACACCTAAAAGAGGAGAAAAGAGTCTTCAATCATACCTTGCTGTGGCCTGTCTTCCTGGCCCAGGTAGCATTTCCCTGTGAATATGGAACATTCTCAGCACATTTTGCAGCTCTGGGTGCTTGCTGTCTTCTCATGCGGAGGTTCTCAACCTTGCCACTACCGACATTGTGGACAGAATAATTCTTTCTTGTGGAGGACTGTCGTGTGCATTTAGGATGTAGCAGTATTCCTGGTTCCTACCTACAAGAGGACGGTAACACCACTCCCCCCAAGTTGTGACAATCAAAAATGTCTTCAGACATTGCCAGATATCCCCTGAGGGGAAATCACCCTCCGTTGAGAACCTCTATTGTAAAGGGATAGGTATCTGCCTAGGCCCCGTACAGAGGAACATATTTACAACCCTTAGGTAAGCTTGTGTTTCTGCTTTAGGGCTGGGAGATACAGGCAGTTCCTGCCTGTGTAGGGCAAATGACTTGCCAACCATTAACTGCAGAGGTTTAAAACCAGGGAGGCAGTCCCCATCAAGATTCCTGTTCTAGTTATCTATTGCCGTGTAACAAAGCACCCCAAACTTAGTGCCATAAAGCAGCAACCGTTTCTGGTTGCTGTGGACTTTAGGAGGGAACTTTCTGTCCCTGTTCTCAATGTCCCTGCCTCAGTAGGAAGATTTGAAGGCTTGGAGGGACTTGACACCTGGGACCTAGAATCATCCAAAGCTGTCTTCACTCATATGCCTGGCAGCTGATGCTGGCTGTCATCCGGAACTAAGCTGGGACTGTGGACAGATCATCTACTTGTGGCCTCTCAATGTGGTCTGGGCTTCCTCGCAACATGGCGGCCTCAGGGCACTCAGATGCTTACATGATGTCTTGGGGTTCCAAAGGTGACTCTCAAAAGACAACCAGGTGGAAACTATCTTGCCTTTTATGACCAAGCTTTGGAACTCACATGGCATAGCTTCCACTGTGGTCAGAACCACTCCCAGATGGGAGGAGTGTCAGTCACATTGTATGAAGAGCACATGGGTGGGGTATGTTATTGTAGCCTCTGTCCCAGTTCCCTCCCCGACTTTATCCTTCTGTAATAATGTTTCTCTCACCCCATCCCATGGGCCCTGACGCCTGACGCTTCTCTCAGGCTCTCTGCTCTCCTTTGTTTCACCACAGAGGCTCCCCCATAATCACAGAGGTTGAGTTGAAATTACCCTCTAGGTCAGCTAGAACGGATGATACTCGTGTTTTGTTTGGTTTATTCCCTCTCCATATCTCCAGTGGCTCTGAGAACCTTTTGACTCTCAATTCTAGAGGTCCTAAGAATAGCTAACTCCATTTCACCTTGAAAAAGCTCATTTTAAGGCAAAACCACAGCATTGGTTACTGTGAAGTTAGCTCAAGAAAGAATCTTGGGACTGATGAATTAAGATTTCACACAAATCTTTGCATATAAGAGACTGTCTTAAAGAGTGAACTTGTGTCTTCCACAGTCTACCGATGCTCAGTGCACACATTAGGTTCTTAACAAGTATTTACTGAATAAATGTTTCTGACCTCAGTCACCAAGCATTTTATTATACTCAGTATTGTCTATATTAGAGGCTTGTGAGATTTTCCTTAAACCTGGGAGATCTAGACAAAATAGAAATAGAATTTGAAGCTTTACTCCTCTTTAATCCTCATGTAAATCCTGGTTACATTGAGTAAGTTCATATGATTATTGTGTTAACTTGAGTTTCTAGGCTGTGGCCATAGCTAAATTTTTGCCTGGGGTAGTTTTGAGCCAGTGCTGCAAGTAGTCTGGTATTGCTGATGTATGCATAGGCCGTTGTTTTTTCCTGGCTGAGGACTCACTGGTTTGATCATCCAACTGTCTTTACTAATTGCTGTGTGCTCAATGTAAATCCTGGTTACATTGAGAAAGTTCATATGATTATTCTGTTAACTTGAGTTTCTAGGCTGTGGCCATAGCTATTTTTGCCTGGGGTAGTTTTGAGCCAGTGCTGCAAGTAGTCTGGTATTGCTGATGTATGCATAGGCCGTTGTTTTTTCCTGGCTGAGGACTCACTGGTTTGATCATCCAACTGTCTTTACTAATTGCTGTGTGCTCAGGCTTACGCTAAGTCTCAGGCATGGGTGACCATCCAAAAGAAGGCAGACCCTGCCCTCAAGTCTCAGGGCTGCTTCTTGCTTCCTTTGTTTGTCCACTGTGTTTATTTTCAGTTCGTTATGATTAGCATATTCTTCCTTCTCCAGCCTTCTCTCTTCCCATTCTTTGCCTTGCCTGGTGTATCAGTCCACTATATTTTTGGTAATGCTGCCTAACAAGCCACCCCACTTCTTGTTGGCATACAGAAATAAGCATTTATTTACTACTTACTTGTCTGTCATCATCTGGAGGCTGGCTGATTTAAGCTGAGTTCAGTTAAGAGAGGGTTTAAGTTTACTCTACACGTATCTCATGGCTGGGCCTGAAGTGTTCTGAGACATGTTCTCGTGGCAAAAGGCAAGGGCACAGAGAGCAAATCTGATTGTGCAAGCGTATTTTAAGCCTCTGCTCACATTGTGTCTACTAATATAGCAATGGCCAAAATGAGTCATGTTCTCAGCCCAAAGTCAAGTTGCATGCCAATAGACTCCTTCTAGGGGGCAGGGGACAGTGCTTGAATATTTACTGAGTGGTGATCTAATCTATCACACCCAGTACTTCTTCTACAAGTGTCACACTCTTTCTGGCCTCTGGACCTTCATATGCCATCCCCTGGACCTGAAATTCTCTTCCTTTGCAGGTCAAAATATTCCACTCCCTGACTCATCTTTTAAGAGTCCAGGCAGGCGCTGCTTCCTCTGGGACAACTTTCCTGATAACACACTTAGGTTCCTGGACCATTCTCTGGGTTCCCATAACATTCTGCATATCCTGCACCAAGTGGATGTATCTGTTGGTCTCTATCACCCCCACCATTCCATCCACGAGTGTTGAACCACGCCTGAGTCACCATTCTTTTCCCGGCATACAGCACAAGCTCGAAGGTTTTGAAAAGCAAATGCATGCTGTGTTTGTGGCATTGGGTGAGGGGGTTGAGATCTCTCTACACAGACAGCTCTGGGGAAGCACAGATAGAACTGGGATTTCAGCATTTCCAAGTGGGAGGGCCATTTGGAATGAACCATCCGAGCTGTCTGGGCACATCTGACTGTGTCCCACAAATGCCATCTGCTTTGGAGGCATGTGGAGACTGGGAAATCAGTATAGATCGTGTGGCCTAGGTTCTGTACTGGAGGGCATCAGACCCTCACTTGCCCATTTTGAACTTTGTTCCTCCTATCCTGATTTAGATAGGGAGTAGGTCTGATTAGCTGCCAGTTTGTTCCCCAAGTAGTAGGCTTGGAGGATTCGAGGCCAGGAGGCATTGGGTAGATATGGGCTGTTTTATGCAGGATCTGTCATCAGTTCGTCATTGGTGTTCCTGTGTTGATTTTTTTGGTGAAGGGGGTGGGGCTGGGAATGTGGAGCAGAAGGCCGTGCATGTGGTTAAAGGCAGTAACGTGTGGCTGCCACCCATCTCTGGAAAATTCTAGAAGCGATAAGGAGGGTGGAGGGGACAGACTTACAGGCTGCTTTCAACCCACTTCAGCTTCTTCTAAAGCCTTTCACTGTGAATGACCAATTTGAAGGTAACTCAGTTGTCTCTGTGTTTGCCTGTTCAGTGTGGTACTCTTAGATATAATAGCCCATCATCTCGGCTTTCTGAAACCACGCATATCTTCTCAGGCTGGGTCTTCATCCAAAGAAGTGAGTAGAGACACTCAAAAGGCACTTCCAAATCAATACACAGAATATGAGAGATGGCAGGGAATGGAAGAGCCCCAAACCCTTTTACCCCTTCTTGTGTCATTTCTAATTCCCCTAAGCATGCAAGCATTCAGATGAGTCTCACCAACTCAGGGGTTGTTTTCTCCATGCCAGCTGAACTGGCCTTAGAATTCATCAGGCAAGATACCACATTGTTTATGCAAATTTAGAATTTCATGGTAGCCAAGTCCATGCAGCCACCCTGCATATAATAGCCCAAACAAGTTCTTTTGGGCATCCTCATTTAGAGACGGGCTACAGGGAGCTATTATAAGAACTTATGGGACAGGTACAGGGTGTGCTGGCACCTCTGTCTTGTCTTCAGTGACCCGCTCTTCTTGTTGCTCTCATTGGATCACTCTGTGTATCCACAGCCCTGGGCTGTGCTTTGCCTGCCCACCTTCCCAGTTCTGCCCATTCAGATCTTCCGGGCGGCATCCCCTGCTAGCACAAGGGCATTGCACAGTGTAGGAGTTATTCGACAAGCTTGTAGGATTGAATTATGAGAATTAAGTACGTTTAGTAGCAAGAGTCAAATATGCAGAAACTCTGAAGTGAGCCATTTTCAATCCCTATTTATCTAAAATTGGGGCTGAAAACTTTCTTTGAGTCTCTCTGTACAGTCAGCCTCTCACTTTCCCTAATGACTCTTAGTCAATGACTTCATCCTTCAGCATCTCATGGTACTCACCTGCAAAAATGAGATAATGACAACCTTGAATGTGGCTGTGAGGATTATGGGTAATGGGTAGAGAGTGAAATGTGCATGGCCCTCACTAGATGATCCAGAATTTGAAATAATGGTTAAAATTGGGACCCTCCATCTACCAATCCACTTAACCTGCTTAAGCTAGTATCATAGACTTCCCTGTACTAGTCCCTAGGTCACCATATTTTTATTTTCTTCTCATACATAGATAGTAAACACTGAAAGAATATCTTATCTAATCTTACTTTTTTATAACTTTTCTCTCCTGAGAGAGATTTCACAGCTCTACTAAAATTTTGTTTTATTTTCTTTCAAGGGGCCCAGATTCTGTTTTCTCCTGAAAAAACTCTGTTCACACATTTTGAACAGAGTCATTTTCTTTATGCTTTTCTCACAAAATACCACGGAGTAAAATGTGTTATTTGGAGTCTCCTAATAGATCAAAAAACAAAATAAACACACAAATACTTTTTCTATTGAACTTTTCCTTGTTGAACAGGAGACATTAAATCATTCCAATGACGTGGAATCTGAGGGAGTTGGAGATCCCAAGGAAGTTTTGCTTAATCTTGAGTCTGCTGTGGTTTTCTTCAATGGATATTTATAAGATAGTACCACAAAGTCCACCATACTGGTGAGCTCCAGTCATTTTCCTGGAGTACTAAACCAGAGAGTGAACAAAGGTGGAATGGACCTGGAACGGACTTATTATCTCATCGTGGTTCCTCTGTTTTTTGGTGAAGCAAACATCTGATTAATCACTAAGACACAGACTACAACACTTCATTCTTGCTGCGCATGGCTGGAGCTCTGTGTAGATAAGACCTCCATGAATCATTTCTCCTCTCAAAGCAACAGAGAGTTAGCAGTCATAGCAAATATACTTTTATGATCTCCAGGTAGTGCTTCCTTCAGCCTGCCTCTCAGGAATTATTATTAAAGGAGTCAATTGTGTGTGCTTGTTTTCACATGAGTTTTCATCAAATGCTCATAGACCTACTACATATCTACTAGGATGATCTACCCTGAATTGCTTCTTCAGGGAAAAAAGCATAGAGATGGAACCTTTGAAGAATTTGTATGTGTAACCTCTTCATTGCTTTTGACTGAGAAAAAAAAAATTAGATTTTGACCCAAGAGCCAAGTCCAATCAACTAATCCTGGCAGCTTGGAGAGCTGAGTTGAGAAGGATCTGATGCTTAATAATGACTCAGTACAGAGGATGCTGTGATGAATTCGCATTGACTGTCACTTGCGTAGAAAGGGAGAGTCATGGTACAAGTGTTGGGTATTGGGTCTGTCTCCTAGACTTGCAAAGTTAAACTTGCAAAGTTAATAAAGCTTTGGCCCTTGGAAAAGTTCCTCTTGAAATGGTAGAGTTACCAAAAGGAGACGTAGCTATAGTTCTTTGGCTTCAAACTCTCACATAGAAGCTAAATCATTCAGTCTAATCCCACAGGCTTGCATAGGCTGAACTGAATTCTGTGGTTTCATTTCTGGAGCACTGGTGCCTAAAACCAAGTTTTTTAACTTTTAAAACATCTCTTTCAAGTTAGAAGGGCTTTTTCTTTCTCTGATCACCTTTAGATTCTTTCCCCCACTTAGGGTCAATCAGCAAAGCCTGTCTACAATTGCCCTGCATTCTCCCTCCTGTGTCTCTGTGTCCCTATCAGCCAGGGCACTTTTCCTGCCAACCAGGCATCAGTACCAATCTGCTCTCAAGGAAGGATGTGCTTAGTCATTTACGGCTCAGCACGAATCTCACTATTTTTCTTTCTCTCAGAGAATTAGAGTTTGAAATTTCTCTGAGGAATGAAAGACCCCTGTTACAGGAAGGTAGGCCACAGTAGCAGATAGGGGTATAATTTCATACAGGAAGTCCTTTATATTATGCTCCAAGTCACACCACATATAGAATGGCCTAATCTGCCTAATACATGAGGCCAGCCTTGCTGCCGTTTGACCTGTACTAGAGGGAACTCCTTCTCTAAAGATTCCACTGTGTCAGGCTTCCCTGGTGGCGCAGTGGTTGAGAGTCTGCCCGCCAGTGCAGGGGACACGGGTTCGAGACCTTGTCTGGGAGGATCCCACATGCTGCGGAGCAACTAAGCCCGTGCAACACAACTACTGAGCCTGTGCTCTAGAGACCGCGAGCCACAACTACTGAAGCCCGTGCACCTAGAGCCCGTGCTCCGCAACGAGAGAAGCCACCGCAATGAGAAGCCCACGCACCACAACAAAGATTTGCCCCTGCTCGCCGCAACTAGAGAAAGCCTGCGCGCAGCAACAAAGACCCAACACAGCCAAAAATAAATTAATTAATTAATTAAAAAAAAAAAGATTCCACTGTGTCAGTCACACACACATGCATGTGCATACAGGTAAATTCTCTGGAGAGCAGAATTCCAGCCAGTCCCTCCGCCTGCTCTCCCAGAGCGCTCCCCTGTGTCCCCTCTTCCTCCTCCCTATTATGGTACAAATAGGGTCCCAGTGGCTTTGCCGAGACCAGCCATCAGTCTTTACTGTGGCTGACTGCTTTTTCCTCACTCTATGTATGCTCACCATCAATGTATGCTCTACTTTACCATTGGGTCTGAAACCAATTACTTTTTAGAATGCACTGAAGGAATGTAACATGGGGGGAAAAAGCCCATGTTCCCTTTTGTAAAATGAAAATCCTTTCACCATAGGAATCATCCATTTAGTCCTTCAAGAAATGTCTGTTGGTTGCTTTTTATATAATCCTGTAGATTCGCCAAGAAAACAGTAGATGGCATTCCAGTGGGAGTCCCATCTACGGCTGCAGTAGGGAGTGTGGTGTGAGGGTTGAGGAATGGCCAGACCCGAAATCTCGGAAACTGAAATGTCTTTGAAATGGTTGCTCAAATATTTGAAAGCCCAGGTGTTAGAAACTGATTGCAAGACAACAGGACCCAAAGTTGAAGCAACAAGTATCCATGTACCCTTTGCTAGCTCTCCTTCCATGCACATGTTTCCCTCTCTAACAAGACTCTACAGATACACAGGTTAAGGGAGCAGTGAGCAGGCTGGCTTGCAAACAGGGGACAAGCATTCTGCATCCCAGTATCTCTCTCCAAAGGCTTCTCTGACTCTCCCCCCTCTCGCCTCGTTGACATCTCCCGTAAGACTGAGAGGGTCATTTCTATGACAGTTTTTGAAACTTTGCCAGAAGTCCTGGAAGGAGAACCAAGAGTCAGGCAGCGGCTGGGGGCTAATGAACCTCTTCCTACACACAGGCACCCTGCCATCCCCAGGGGAAATGAGCTGTCTGCAACAGCAAATGATGTCCTCTCTCTTGGCTTGGTGGCAGCTTAGGAAGAAAGAGAATAACTTTAGTAAGCTGAAAGGACCACATCCCAGAAAAGCAGATCTTTCTTTAACGATGCCAAGAACACTACCTGCTAGAAATTCACACTAATCTCAGAAGGTAATAACAGCTAGAGGAGTTTCACTCACATAAAATTAACTTGCAAAAAATGCAGGTATTATGCGCAAGCTAAAAGGCCAGCTACAGATTTCCACCTTCAACAGGAAGCTTTGCCACGGCTGTTGGGTCCCTGAAAGGCCTGTGGTGAGGGACCAGATCTAATGCAGAAAATAGGATGCAGGGCAGGGATGGAGTGTGACTTGTGAGAGCTCCTCTACATGTTCTAGGTTTCCAAAAGTAAACCAATGAAGGACACATTAAGTAATGAGCATATGAGTGACATAATGCCATCTCAAAGTCCTAACAGTGGGTGCTCTGTGTGATTCTGTTCCATTCACCCATTTACTCCTTGCTTGCTAGAAACTTCTTGGGTTCCCTCCTCCCAGATGTCTTCACAAGATGCTTTCAAGTTCATGTTAGCCTTTGCAGATGGTATGCACAGAATCAGGCACTGATTTTGGTTTCTTCCTTCATCCAAGGAATCAGTGATTTTTCTGCCTTGGACTCCAGGTTACTGAAGCTTGGGGTTCTCGGTAGTTCTAGAGAGTGAGAGATTAGCTGCTTGAGATGATGAAAGGCACTGAGTAAAGTTATCAAAAGGCTGACTAGGTGTTTCACAAACCCTGGACCCCTCAACACCAATCCCACCCACCCTCTCCTGCCAACAGTTTCTTCTCTCAGACCCTACAGAAAGCTTAGTCCTTATTGGCCCAGCCTCCCTTGTATCACTCCCAACCTAAGAGAATTAGTGCTGGGGGAAAGGTACTCAGGATGCTTCAGGGGCAGGGAGAGGGGCCAGTAACCAGGATGGGATGAGGGAAGATTGCCCAAAGAGGGGGACAACTCAGGTAAGTATTGACATATGATTAGAAGAGGATAGAAGAGTTTGTCAAAAGACATTTCTCAATATGGGGAGAGAGAGAGAGGGAGAGAGAGGGAATGTATCAGAGTTTCATTTAACTTGTCAATGAGGAAACCAGCAAGATGACAAAATCAGTACAAAAGAGAATATGAGAACTGGGATTTTATATAGTCTGTGAAATAAAAAGGAATACTGAGAAGAGATAGATAAATTAGATGCAAAGCTGGGTAATTCCTGCAGGGCAATGAAACTATAACTTATAACTTCTGAGATTCTTTTCTACCTGCATCTCTTCCTTACCAGAAAACGTATGTTTTCTATATGTTAACCTCTAACCTTTACAGAATATGAAATATCTGGGACCTAATCAATAGTAAGCAGTAAGAAAAACACAGCCAAGTCCCCCTAGAGCAAGGGTCAGCAAACTATACTTATAAAGACCCAGATAGTAAATATTTTAGACTTCGTAAGTATTGTAACTACTCAGTTCTGCTATCACAGCACAAAAACTGCCCTAGACAATAGTTAAATAAATGGGTGTGGCTAGGTTTCAATAAAACTTTATTTATAAAAACAAGTGGTTAGCTAGATCTGGCCCACAAGCTGTAGAATCTGCTCCATGATGACATTAAAGGATCACCTAATCATTAATTATTTCCAAGTTTTGGTATTTTTTTCTTTTCTTTTTTCTTTTTAGAATTTATGTATTTATTTATTATTTTATTTTTTGGCGTTTTGGGTCTTCGTTGCTGTGCGTGGGCTTTCTCTGGTTGTGGCGAGCAGGGGCTACTCTTCATTGCGGCACACGGGCTTCTCATTGCAATGGCTTCTCTTGTGGCGGAGCACGGGCTCTAGGTGCGCCGGCTTCAGTAGTTGTGGCACACGGGCTCAGCAGTCATGGCTCTCAGGCTCTAGAGCGAGAGCTTAGTTGCTCCGCGGCATGTGGGGTCTTCCCGGACCAGGTCTCGAACCCGTGTTCCCTGCATTGGCAGCTGGATTCTTAACCGCTACACCACCGGGGAAGCCCGGTATTTTTTTCTTAACAGGTTTCAAGTAAAGGAAACAGCAAGTGCAAAGGCATAGGGCATGAGCTCACACATTGTACTTGGGGACTATGAACAAGTTAAAATTCCTGGAGCACTGGTATAGGTGTGTCAGCTACGTGAAGAGGAATAAAGCTGGATAATTTAGGGAGAGAATCAGCCATGGTTTAAACCTGTAGCAAAAAGTGTACCTGAGTAACACACCTGGGCAAGAAAGTGAACCAGACCAGGTCTAATCCCAATGAGTGACCTGTGACGGTTGAGTGAGTCTTACTAAACCTCAGTTTTCCTGCTTCAAAAATAAGGATAATATTGGACCCACCAGAATGTTGCTGTGACAGTTAAAAGAGATGATGCATGTCCCAGGACTCAACAAATGATAGCTTTTAATTATAAAACGATCTTTAATATTTTTTATTAATCAAAGCCAAAGGGAGGTCCTAGGGCTACAGTTGAATCCACAGTTGTTTGTTGGAAAGGGGAGGTGCTGGGCTCATGAAGGCATAATGGAAAGTCCTGTTGCTGTTTGGTGTGTGAGGCTTTGTCCTAAGACCAACTCAATCTCTCCCTTCGATACCCAGCTGGGCTTAGAAACTCAGGGTTTCCTGGAATTCCTATTAAGAATCCCCGTACCCCCCACCCCTTATGATCGACAACAAGGCTCTGGGGGCAATTACCTTGTAAATAAGGACAGAGTTGGCATACTTTGAGCAAAGCTGCTGGGTTAGCAGCTGCATTTGCATTCTGACAATGGATGTGCTAATTAAGGGTGGGAGGGAGGGAGACGCAAGACGGAAGAGATATGGGAACATATGTATATGTATAACTGATTCACTTTGTTATAAAGCAGAAACTAACGCACCATTGTAGAGCAATTATGCTCCAATAAAGATGTTAAAAGAAAAAAAAAAGATTCCTACCCATTCGTTAAACTCCGAAGAGATTCTCTAAGAAATATAGCAGCCCCTTTCACTTATGGCACTGTCAGCAGTGTCCCACACTTACTCAAAGCCACTCTTTAAAATTATACCTATTATTGGATTTTCTTTTTTCCTAACTGGGCCCAGTTTTCTCCTTCATAGGAGTGGAATTCATGTCTCCCCACCCAACCTCCCGGCATCTTCAGCCAGGCCCCATCTTTTCAGAGAGCGTCCTCTGTCTCAGATCGCTAGTAACATCTACTCTCTGTTCACAGCTCTAGAGCTTACTCAGATGGCCACAATGAAATAATAATAAATGATAATGATGAAGTATTTACTCTGGGCCATTTATGTTGTTTTTAATTTCTAAGTAGTAATACTGTCGGAGTAATTATACAAATGCCATGCAGCGCTGTCCATCTTTGCCTGGGTTCAACTGACAGGCTGCCTGGTGATCCAGGGCAGAGGAACAGCCCCAAGTGCTGAGTCTGCCTCAGACTGCAGACTCTGAACTACAAGGGTGGACCTGAGGCAGGTCTGAAGGCTGAGCCCACTGGAAAATGGTCAAGCCTGGGCAACAAGTCATCCATCACACACGAACACTCAGGAGTGAGCTGGCTTGTTTTACAATGGCTCCTTGTATTTGGAGAGTAGCTGGGCACATAGCCTTGGTATCTAGAAGACAGGAGAGGTGGGGGAAGTGAGGCTGGAAACAGTTAGGAAAGACCCTCCTGAAAATGGCAACGCAGCATCTCACACCAGACAGCATCCAGCCTCCGCGAGATGGCGCCACCTAGTTGCACGGATCAGGGCAGAACTTGAGGCCGCGAGAGGACTCTGGACTTCCATCTGGGGGTGTTTGTGCACCTAGCTTTGTGAGATTACATACCTTGTGTGGTCAAACGTGCACTTTCATTGTAAAGAAACTTTACAGCCTTTGTCAGCCAATGGTACCCACCACATTACCACCCTTGTGAAACGTAAGCCTCATTTCTGTGTCACTCCATGTGTGATTGCCCCCAAATCAGCCCACACTGGCCAATGTCCTAGCGTTTTGGGTGGCACTGTCAGAGAAAGAGGATTTCCACCTGTTCCACATCCTCCCAGACTCCCGCACCCCACCCCAGCCCCTCAGGCATCTCCGGAGACACCGTGAAGGTCCACTTCCAAAGCATGCAGCCCCAGCCTGCGTTGTGACTACAGGCGTGTCGTGTTTTAACACAGAAGGGGTGAATCTGGAGTGGCCTGTGGTTGTTGGGAATCAAGTACAGAAAGTCACCCTTTTTCACTTTCTTCTGCGAGACAGACTTGAAGAGAGACTTTGCTTTCTCGCTGCTTCCCCTGGCACGTCTTCCTCACCATCTTCACACTTACCTTTGCTAGGCTGCACTTCTGGAGGGGGGACCCTGCCCACGGCACAGGTGTACTGCTCACTGGCAGATGCCCTTCAGGGTGGACGTCTCTTCAGACCCCATCACGTGCTCCAGCCTATGTCCCCCCTCTGCAAAGTGTCTGAGGATGCACAGGACTGATCTCAGCCGATCCTTGCAAGATTCAGAGTTAATCAGTAAGGAGAGGCCACACCCCGATTCCATTATGTTATCAGAAGAGCAGATAAGCTAATGTGTAAGTCTGAGGTGTTTTACAGAAAGAAGGGGCTCTGCTACTAAATTGTGCGTGGATATAAGAATTACTTTCTTAGCATGGCATTTTTTTATTTTAAAGTGGCACCTCATTTTTTTTCTTTAAACTTAAATATGAACCTTCACTCTCCCGAATAAATAGTTTGACTCAGGGAATTTGTCTGCTACTTCACTTGCTTGTTTTGATTCTTTGAGCCTCTCTTTCTCGGTCTGTAAAATGGGATTATTAATATCAATCACAGAGGATTGTTTTGAGGCTAAAACGAGAAAATGCCCTTAGCATTGAATGCGGCATCTGGCACAAAGAGGGTGCTGAGTGAATACGTCTGTAGGTAGAGAACTGTCACCAATATGGGCTTATCAGACACAACGCTGGGGTGGCCATGACGTGACTCCAAGTTTCAGGGATGAAGGGTCAGTGTGGGTTGGTGCAGCCCAGGAAGTGTCCTGGAGAAGGAAGTTGCTGCCTGCACCCTGTGAGTTGGGGGGATGAGAGGTAGCCTGGCCGGCCCCAAGCGTGGCGCAAGTGACAGAAGGCAGGCTGAGGTGGCCCTGCTTCCTGTCTCCCACTCACTATACCTCCTACTCCCAGGAGGAGTGGAGATGGAGGACCAGGTCCAGGGCAAGGAGAAATTTATGCCATTCAAGGCTGCACTTCTTTCCTGGTAGGTGAACATCTGTTTGTCGCCTTCTAAAATTATAAAGGAATGTAAGCTTTTGTCTTTGAATAAGAATGAATGAAAAGATGACCATCAATGTTTTTTGAGCATCTAATGAAACGCATGTCGCTGAAGACACAGCTCAGACGTCTTTGTGTCCTCTCAGAAGCCTTCCTGTGTCCTGCAAGCTGAGGTAGGGCCCCTGCCACCCTTGTCAGTCCCTGGTCCTCCAGCACTTGCCACACTGAATTCTGATCATTTGTTTCTCCCACTGACTGTGAGCTCCTCCAGAGAAGAGACTGTGGCCTGCAGCCCAAAGAGCCTTGGACCCACAGCTCGGAAAGCATGGGAATTTGAAGGGAAGACAAATACGGGCGTAGACCCTTATTAGAGGGAGTGGAAAGCAGAAAGTGAGCTGCGAGTCGGCAGAGCGAGAGATCACCCCCAATGGACAGCTCAGGAGTGGATCCACAATGCGGGTCCCTGAGGATATCCTGGACCCAAAGCTCCTGCAACTGACAAAACTCCCCATGAGCTAAGGCCACATCAAGGGCTTTTCCCTATGGACCTGAGCTAAGTAATACCTAGGAAAGCAATTGTCCTCCATTAAAAAGAAAACTTTTAGGGGCTTCCCTGGTGGCACAGTGGTTGAGAGTCCACCTGCCGGTGCAGGGGACGCGGGTTCATGCCCTGGTCCGGGAAGATCCCACATGCCGCAGAGTGGCTGGGCCCATGAGCCATGGCCGCTGAGCCTGTGCGTCCGGAGCCTGTGCCCCGCAACGGGAGAGGCCGCAACAGTGAGAGGCCCGCGTACCGCAAAAAAAAAAAAAAAAAAAAAAAAAAAAAATTTTAAAAAATTTTTCAACAAAATTTAACTT